>NC_058057.1:8883859-9051359 GCF_020085105.1 Siniperca chuatsi
GCATCTCTGAGCCAAGAACAATCGGGGCCTCACTGATTGTAAGGAACAAAAACTTTCTTGATAGATGGCTGGGGGTACATGTGGCATCAGCCCAAGATTTGAGAACAGGAATGACAAGGTGCTCCATATTTTTCATTAGAAATATGTGGCTTTGCAACACTGACGGGCTCCCCTGGCCGCTTCATCTGCAGCACTCTATCCTTTTTCCTTCTGTCTTTCTCTCCCTCTTTCTCCTTCCTCCTTCAGCCCCCTCCTCCACACTCTCTAGTCACTCCTTTCGGGTCTATTATCCCCAGCCTCTCACTTACTGTGCCCTCTGAGCACTGTGCCATTTACAGTACATACACACAACTGCAGAGACATGAATGTAATAGCACAGGGACCTGCTATAAGGCACATTCTCATTTTACACATGATCCTAGTATTTCTAAATAAAAAGTCATGTATTAAGTTATGTAACCTGAATATTGCTATGGTTACATGTCTGTTAGAGTAATCTCATTTTATATCTCTAATGACTGTTAAGTGATTTTTGATTAAGTAGCCACAATTCTGATACTGTTATTCATTCATTTTCTTAACATGGTTACCCTTTCCAGGGCCCCAAGAGTAATTAGCCTATTCAGGTATTATTGCAGGGTTAATATAGATATAGAGACAATCATTCACACTTACACCTATGAGTAATTCCCCATAGGTGTCCCTAGTCCATCTGATTTGCATGTCCTTGGACAGTTAGAGGAAACTGGAACACCCAGAGGAAACCCACACAGACTCCACGTAGAAAGTGCCAGAGCGGTGCATCAAACCTGGGTCCTTCTTGATCTGTTATGCAACAGTGCTAACAACTGAACCGCTGTGGGACACCTCACTACACACTGATCAGCGTAGTGCTACCTAATATGTTGATGTAATACAAGTGTAAGGGAATTCTGTTTTTGGTTTTACCCCATCCGCAGGGGGAATACAGTGCAGGGTCTGATACAGAGCCAGTTGTTCAGAAGAGTGAACATAGTCAGGTCACACACATCACATTTCAGCCAAAAGTCAGAAAATACATAACTTTCCTTTACGTGATATCAATCAAGACAGATGGTAACAACTAAGCATTCGCTGAGCCCTTCCCCAGCACAGGGATTGTCAAATCAACCAGCAACCGTAATTAGGCAGGCCTGTCAAGCTTTGGATTTATTCACATGAAGAAGTGGTGGGCATGAGGCTGTAGTAACACCTATACACGGTATCCAAAGTTTGGAGTTTGGTGTTTTTTTAGCATAAAAAAATGACACCCCCCCCCAGTGAACAGGCAACTCACACACAGCATTGTAGCAAGTCTCATTGAGGGCACGTTTCAATCAATTAAATTGATATCAATCAAAACTGGTAATCATAATTCACTGTTGTCTTCCATCTAGCTAAAAAGGAGGCACAAACACACACACACACATACAACACACATGCCCACACACAACTACACAGTGTATCACATGGCTTTGATAAATGAATAATGAGGATATTCTCTGCACAATTGCAATATACACAGGCCACTGCTGTGACCTCATTCAAATGAAGCCAAATGTCAGGTCTAATTCACCAATCAGCTCCTTTTTAACAGACACCAAACTGTCACATCCAGTAAAGCACTTACACACACAAATGCTTGTATGTGTACACACAAATACATGTATGCCTCATCTTCACATAGACAGTCTATTATTAATATTTACTGCTTGCAAAAACACTGAATAATCCAACGCAGAGCTTAGTCTCGTCATTTTATATTAAACAGTGATAATCAAGTGAAAATCACTTAGTCTCCGGTACTGACACCGTATTTCTTTCCATCACTACTCATTTCTCCACTCTGTCACTCATCCTTCATGCAACAGGGGATGTGGGCGCTCGTTAGCTCGAAAGCATTGGGTCCCCTGATTGTGGCTTTCTCTCTCAAACACACAGACGAGCATATACACACATTTAATGAACACACATAATGAATGATTAACCAGTGGCAGCACAAGCGGAAATGCAACACACACACACACACACACACACACACACACGCAGCTCTTGCAGCGCAGATAAGAGTACAGTAGGGAAAAAGGGATTGCTGTACCTTTGTTTCTACCTACAGTTTTTGGAGAGGAGAAAGGATCCGTAGAGATAAAAGAGAGAAGAGTGTCATCCCGCGCAGAGCACCAGAGAAAGACAGCAAAAAGTGGGGATAAGCTATTGTTAGTCTACAGTAAGTCTGTACACTGCCAACTGACACTTTCATGCAAAATGTTGACAATCATGCAAATGGTGGAGAAATGGAAGAAGCGCACATGGCAGCACACAACAACTGACATTTCACAATTTTAACACACATTTTCTATTTTCTTTATCTTTTGGTGAATTGCATTACTTTACTAAGGTCACACCAGAAAGAGGAACAGCAAAATCCGTTTGTATGTCCTCTTAATATAAGTGGTACTTGAAGCCTGGTGACTATTTGAGGGTCGTGCAGTGGACACCATTGATTATGGCTACTTTTGTTCATGGCAAAATGGAAACGAAGAGGAAAGCTCTATTGACCTCACTTGTTATTTAGAGAAGGAAGTCCATGAGTAAAAAGCAAAATAACAGCTTTCTCAAATTTGGGCTCTCCGGTTATCTCCGTTACCTCAAAGGTCAGCGCTGTCAAGAGGGTTTACAATTAGTCAAATTCAAAGTTAAACTCTATGTGAAAGCACCGCGGGGATTTACTTCACGTTCACATGCAAATCCAGAGATCTTAGGGATTGTATTGAAAAGAAATTATGTCTGTACAAAATGTCACTGTTATAAATGCTGGTGTGACCGAGCCCTAACACAGGCCGCCTCTGCAATGCTCACTCTTCATATTTTCTTCCAAACCCTATCGCCAGAAGAGATTGTTGATATTGGACAATTCAGCAAACGTCTTTGAATCATGTGATACAACTGAAAGCTCCAGAACAACTACTAAATGAACCGTGAGTTAAGATTGTTTTGCCAACTGCAGTTTCCAAGGTCAAGAATTAACTTTGGAGCTTTACTTTTATGCCAACATAGATAAGAAGTCCTTAAAGTGCTCAGGAAGAAATGAAAATTTGAACTACTTAGTGATTTGTGATACTGGGCTATGTATAAACAAACTACAATTCCATGACAACTCCAAGGAAACTCCATCTGCTGAGGAAGATCATGTGGTATAACTAAAAGCCTTGATCAACTGCTCTTTCCAAGATCAAGAATGAACTTAAAATGATTTGTTTCTATATCTGCGCATGGTGACTACGGTATGGTTTAGTCAGAGAAAGACTGTGGTTATGGCAAATAAACTAAGATGAAGGTATAGCTAAGATTAGGCATCTAAAACACTTGGTTACAATTAGAGGAATATAATGGCTATGGTTTAAAAAAGAGGCAACATTAAATGTTACATTGCAACAGTAACGGGAGGCAAACTCCGGTCTCCCGCGTGAACCACCTCAACCTTCATACCCTTCCTTCATCCTTCCCACACCACTTCCTGCATTGTCACTGGATGTAAATTGTGTGCTGCAGATTTGTCCAATATGAACATAATTGCAAGGGATACTAGGGTGTTTCTACTACATGTACCTAACCATGACACTTCTTGTTCCTTATATTCTCTCTATCTCCCATACCCCTCTTCTTCTTCCTCTAAGCTGTCTCCCCTAATTCCAGTGATTTTCTTATCCACCCTCCTGCTTCCCTGCCCCCCGCCCCCTCCCCATCGCTGCAGAGGTCGAGCAGGAACAGTGGAGTGTGTCACTGCATGTTAGCTGTGGAACTGAGAACAGTACACAATTATGTAATACACAGAAACCTGGGTGAAACGAGGGTGAGGAGACACAGAAGCATAGAGAGAGAGAGAGAGACGAAGGTGAGATGAGGAACATGCCATGCCGCCGTGCACCCTTCCCCACCAACACACACACACACAAACCCTCCCACTTCTCTGCAGCAACAATGGGAGCATTGCAACACACAAATGCACACGGACAGGTAGTGAAGGCACACAGCATAAAATTACGCCCCAAAACCAAGCCAGGCGGTGAGTGAACAAAAAAGGTAATAGAGCTCTACAAAGTAAAAGAACAGAGTACCTTGCTCTGCCTTCAGGTGTGCGAGGCCTTGAGGAGAAAAATTCAGAGAGGGACAGAGAAATTTGAGAACAGCACACCAATACTACAGTTGTATTGTCATTATGCATGCTTTGCATGATGGCAAACCATGGCTATCACACTAAAAGCAAAGCTTTCCCAAGTGCATCTGAAAACTTTCTGTTGAAACAGACAATTGACTAATAAAGCGAGCAACACAGTATGTGAATATAAAGTAGCTCTGCAGGTTGTTTACTGAATAAATGCCAATTATAAATTATGTAACTGGATTACTGGTACATGTTTGCTTGGCTTGACTGAATGCATAAACATTTTTACTAGATTACATAACTTTAAATGAAATTAAGAACTTTTGGTGCATTTATATTGTAAAGGGTATGGTCTAGACCTGCTCTATATGAAAAGTGCCCTGAGATTACTTCTGCTATGATTTGACGCTATATAAATAAAATTTAATTGAATTGAACATTTTAACTGAAACTATGACTAGTCCTTCTTGAGACTCACCTGGTTTTCTCTGGACTGCTGTGGAATTGTCACAGGAAAGGAGAGAAAGCAAAGAGAAGTCCTGCATTAGCAACCACACTACAGCTGCTTTTGCATGTGGATCTAACATGCAAAACATAGCACACTTCTAAGCATTGTGTTTCCATGTAAGGAGCAAGAGCTGCCCCTTGACATGCCCGATCAAAATAACTACTTCAGTATAAATCCCTGTGGAGAGAAGCACATAAAATTGCATCTGTCCCATCTTCTGAGGGGAATCAGATTGACATTACACCTTTAGCAAACAACTCTTTCACATTTCGAATATTGTTACAGTAACATAATATTCCACATCTCGTATCACACAGAGTGCCTCACACACATAAAAAAAGACATAAATCCATGAGGATTTATGGTGTTGTGAGGTTTGTGGATTTTGAGATGCTCCTTGTCAGACCCATATCTTTCTCCTCCACCTCCCCTTTTGCCCCTTTCACCCACCCACCCAACTTTTTCTGCACACTGACCCAAATTCAACACACCCCTTGTGGTTTCTTAGGGGGAATTCTCACTGTGGGGTTCCTGTAGTTAACAGTATGGCATGGCAAAAAAATAAATATAATAAATATATAAGCCACACATTAAGCTTCAATCCTTGCGGCAAACATCCTCACCAGGATCTCACCCGTGGATGACACCCTGTGGGTATCAAACATGCCAGTTTGATTTAGGGCACATGAAAGATCACTCAGTGAATTCAGTCTCAGTTCTATCTGTGGTTATATGTTGAGCTTTCATCCAGCATCCTACCTCTTTAGTTTCAAACCTGGTGCTTGTAGCCTAAAATTAATATTGAGAGATTTCTGTAATCAGAGCCCCATAAGAGCATCAAGGACTGACAAGATGAAATTAGCAAATTTTAATTAAGACAGACTATATTAGACGTTTTAAGTGTCGGCTCTAATACACATTATCTGATATTAATTTGACTCAGGGCTGTGCCTTGATCTCTGCTCAGGCTGCACAGAGGCCTGACCTGTTTCCCACCACTGGATATAATTGGAGATTTTCATGCTTTATTTTCCTCTCTGACAGTTAAGTCCTTATAAAATTTTAAATTTAACAAACTCAGCATAGGACATAAATATCATTTGAGAGGAGGCACAGAGAGACAAATATTGTAGAAGGTGCTGGTGGAGCCGAGGTGAGATTTTTTCCTGTCTCCTTCAGGGAGTCCAAAATGGCTGCTACTTCTCCTCCCACACAAGACGGATGACATTGGGAGAGGAAAAGGAAGGACGACGCATGGAAGTGGGGGGAAGCGGGGTAGTGGCCAGCTGATGGACAGCAGCGCAGTTCCAGCTCTCGAGAACTGGGTGACTTAAGACCCCTGAATGTATGTGCCTGAATGAGCAGGCACAAGTGTTTTTTTCTGACTGTGGAAACGCTTGTGTTTAATAAGCGTGCATAAACGCTCAGTTTGTAGATAAAACCCTTTCTCTTGATGCGACAGCGCCCAGAACAAGCCAATGTGCTGTGGAGGACATGTGGTCCAAGCATAATCCTCTGCTCTATTTTACCAGCAGCTTCACCACTCAAATCCAAACATAATTTTCAGCTTGGGCACTAGACACAAATGCCCTCTACACTGGAATCAGGCAAGTCCCTGCACCATTTTTTTCCCCCTGACCTACTTTTTATAGTAAGATTATTGTAACTGTCATTTTTTCCATGTCTGTTTATTAATCCCCAAAGCTCAGCCTGAAGGCCCCATTTTAGCACTTGCTTAACAGTTTACTTGCCCTAGCTACTAATTACTAGCCTTCCATCAAACCAGTGAATATTTTTTTATGCAAAAGGGGCCTTAAACTGTTCATTACACATGCAGGATGTGGGATTGCAACAGAGGAAATGGGAGGTTGTTTTACATATTCATTAAACAATCCAGTGTAGCTCTTTATAACCTTGACCTTATGCATATCTCATTGTAACTGGAAAACCCTAAGGTATTCAAGAGACTTCATAATGTCACCCCTTTTAATTTAATTGAACTGAATGAGGGACAATATCCAGATCATTACCATAAAAGATACTGATATTTGCACAGCTAATAACAGGAGCAGAATCAAGTTGATATTAAAGATGACTCCGCACAAAGAAGTAGCTTAAGAGTTATCAACGGCGCGCACAACAAAGGGGCTGAAGCTACGGCAGCGGATTTGCCTGCCAAAGTCGACACATGTGGACAGCGAGTGGTGAGTGGCGTCTAATTTCAGCTCATTGCCCTGACACAGTTAGTCACACTGATACATCCTGATCCACATGGGAGGAGAGACTGAACATGTGTTTTATGGCCAACTGTTTATGGTGCTAAGCTGCTAGCCGAGCTGGACGGTTTGGGAAAAGCTGCAGGAGCTAAGAGAGAGACAGGAGTGTCTCATGATTATCACTGCTGTGAAATAATGATGCTTCAGCAGTAGGCCAACCCAGCTATCCCATGATGCAAGAAATGCACACCAAAAATGAACCCCAAACAGTGTGGGAATATGGTTGCTTGTATGCTCGTATGCTTTTTGGCACAATGGGCACAAACAGGCTCTACCCTACTTCCCCATCCCATTTTCTCATCTCACATGTTAATTCTGCCCACTCCTCGTATTTCCCTTCTAGGCCATTGGGCTAACAGGCTACCATTAGGAATACGGCTGGCAAAATGCTTCCAAGGCCCAGTCCACTCAGTCAGTCAGCCATCTGCCCATTTTAACGAGCAGCTCCAGGGCCTTGTTGCTTCATGTCTACGTGTGTGTTTGTGTGCACGCCTGTAAATGCAAATGTGCCTGAGTGTGTGCATGCGAGGCCCGGGCCATGCAGCATGACAATGTAACATATAAATATTCACAGGTTTGACAGATTGCTTTCATTGCTCATTAATGTACAGCATAATCAACAGTATGCCGACAAAAACAGGTGTGCTCAGCAATTGTTCACATGTAACTGCAACCAAATGGCTAAAGTTTGAACACTCTGAATATCCCTTGAAAACATTAGGTGCTTGAGGGCTGCTTTAACAACAAGTATTATGACACTTGTAGACATGTGGACATAACAATAAAGAAAAAAACCTGTGCTAGTTTGCCGCTAGACAGTTTGAATTGACGGTGGTGTTTGTGCAGGCATTTCCCGGGCAAATTAGCCATCTCTGTTCTCATTATCCTCCTAATTATGTTTCCCTGTCTCTGTGGCATAATCAACAATCAGCCACATCAGTTAATGGGAAGGCAGAAAAGAGCAGCAGTCAGATCAGTTGGGGCGCTAACGTGACTACCCTTCCTGCTTCGCTCTTTTATTGCTTGAAAACAGAAGATGGGGAAAAGGTGCGCAAATAGATGTGCGTGTGAGAAAGAAAGACAGTCAGAGAGGAAGTAAGCAGGGGGTGGTTCTTGTACAACAGCTGACCTCCTGGGACAAATTGGGGTACAACAGGCCTGTGGTGAAGTCACTCGTCACACTTGCTCTGCCCTGGGGCTGAGATATGACCATATCTTTCCCTGTCCAAGCTGTCTGGCTGAGTCGCAAGTGCACTCTTAAAATCTTGGTTGTTTTAACGCGAGGATGTCGTAATTCCCATGTCAGCTCTCAGGAGGCTCTCAGACAAATGGACCGTCTACTCCTCCTCCTCCTCCTCATCCTCCGTCGACTGTTCAACAGAGGCAATGAGAAAATGGGATGAAGTGAAAATGGGGCAAGTCCAGTCCGTCTGCTTGACTGCTCTGCAACCAGCACATTGCGTGCTATCCTGAACAATGCCACAGGCTAGCGCTTGGGATTTAAGCTCCAAACAGCTTTGTTTGAGCAGCAAATGATGGGACATATTATGAAACCAAATACAACAAAACTGCTGCACAAAAATCTAAAAATGCTTATTCTAAATGCATGCTATAATGGTGACAAATTATCACATCTCAACTGTATAAGACACGGTTTAAAATTAGCTTGCAAACAGTGCTGTAGAATTCAGTGAGCATTCCCCTGATTTTTGGCAAAATGGAGTCATTCCTCAGCCATGTCAGTCGGATTTAGACAGGCAGGAAGTGGGTCAGCAGTGGAGGAAATTTGACATGGGTCTGTTCACACAAAGTTATCTTTTACAGTGCATACACATGAAGAAAAGAGTTAAGCGTGTAGAATTGTGGTGAAATTGTGTATTCTCTGGATTACGGGTCTAAATATGAAAAACAGAAACATTTTTTAAGATGTGGAAGATGCAGTAGCAAAAGTTAGTTATTCTTGGCATCAGCTGGCATTGATCTTAAGGCTACAAGAAGTGGTATGTTTTCAAAGATTTAGGTTTTAACATTAAGCAGCCCTCAACCAGCAGCAACAGGGTCATACAAAAACTGAAAGTAGTTCTCTGTATAGTACAAGAGAAATATATTTTTTAGTGTTTCCCGGTGAGGGAGGGAAGGACGGCTTTTAAAAGTGGGTTCTGCATTAAATCACTGTCACTTGGGCCATTTTATGGTATATGTAAGTATTAGTTGGAAAAAAACTTAGTATGCCTATAACTTTAAAGGTGTGGAGATAAAATAGGGTAGAATATAGTCAGTACTGCATCTTATTACACTCCCCAAAAAAGAGATGACCTTGGCACAGAAGCAGAGGAAAAATAGATTAAGTTGTTTCTCATCCAAACATTGTGTGTACCTTCAGGTCCCTGCACCACCTTGCAAGAGCTGAATATATTTAATGGAGAAAAGAGAACTGAGTGTTGTAATTTTAGTCATATCAGCTAATACCGTATCCACAGCTTCCTCATCAAAAGTAATAACTGTGAAGTGAGAGGAAATGCTGAGCACATCACCTCCAATTTAATTCCCACATGAAATGTGAAGACTTTCTAAAAGAAGCTGTAAGAGCAACAATCCACAAAGAAATATTTTGATTCTATGTCCTGTGTGAATTGCATGAAATCTATACACATGAGAGTATAGCTGCTTGTGCGCCATATAAATTACGTTGATGTGTAAATAATACATTGCAATCAATTCACATTTTTCAAGGCATTTCATAAATTAAGTAAATCTAATTTCAGTTTAATTTGTAACAAAATACATTGAGTTTTAAGCCACACACCATGAGATGATTTTAACAATATATAGTAGAGCTGGTGCAAAAAGCAAATACAGTATGAGGGGTTAATATAACAATTTTATACCTGGAGGCACACAGTAAATCCGCCATTAGCTCAGTTCTAAATTTGTATGGAATCCCTCAGAATTTTTTACAAAGATTTTAATCAATATTCAGCGCTTGACACAGAAAGCTCTGGTGCCAGCCCTCTTACCTTCAGTGCAGTATCGACCTACATATCCAGTTTTGGAGCAGTCACAGTAGGTTTCTCCATCTGCCAGTGAGCAGATCCCGCCATTCTCACAGGGGTTCTCTGTGCAAAGGCCCATCATCTCCAGGCGTACTTTCTGACTATTGATGAGTGTGGGCAGCTTACTCCCATAACTGAGGTCTGTGATAATTCCCTTGAATGGTGGTAGCTCACGGACAGAGGGCAGGGTGATGGCAGATGTGCGGATGTCCCCAGGGAGCCCTCCGAGGAAGAGGTCACTTACAATCTTCATGAACCGTCGCTGGGGCTGCACCTCTTCCGTCTTGGTCTGGCCATCCACGGCCAAGCCAGTCCGCAAATTGTGCCTGTTGATGGCAGCAAAGTGCCAGCGGCTGTCGTTGACCATCTTGTCAGAGGTGATGGTGGTCTCAGCGCAGTCAATGCTGACGCGAACCTGCAGCTTACCCTCGGATACTGTGAGTAGCAGAAAATCGCAATATCCGCCGTCGTCGAAGTAGAGCAGCAGGCCTTCCGATTCTGAAGTCTTGAATTGAAATGTCAGATCACTTCTGGAGCTGGCGTCCCAGCGCAGGTAGCGGGCCCACTGACCTTCAGAGCCAGTAAACTCCAAGCCTACACTCAGGCCCAGCACGGTACTTAGCAGTAAGAGGACATGTCCAGGTAGGCTGTTGGGATTCATTGTAGAGAATAACAGGATGCACCAGAAGAGGGTTAGAACTGGAGATAGATCCTCAAAGTGATAATAACATCTGATTATGGCTGTGTTCCAGGATTTATCTGCTGAATGTTATATTCCACACAGATAATTTTACAGTCAGGCGGAGAATGCAATATCCGTTTTTTTTTATGTCTGAGGCAGATCTAATGTTGATAATGGACGGAATTGAATCTTCTCAGCCAAGTCTAAGCAGAGATATATGGAAAAATATCCAATTGCCACACAAAGTGGACAGGTGAACGTGCTAAGATGAAGGTGTGTTTTGTCAGTGATTCAGAGCTTCATCTTGCGATTTTTCTTTGAGGCGACTGCCTGGATTGAAGCACATAACCTTCATCGTTGGTCCAGTTCCGTGCCCCATGGTTTGACCTCCAGCTTCGGGCACACCTTTGACAGAACTGCAGAAAAAAACATCATTTTAGGCAAAAATTCATGTTTTTCAATGCCAATTGGCATGACAAAGGAGCCACCTGCAAATAATATAAGTGATTTGGATCACTATTAATGAATGCATAAACTTAAAAGATACAAAAAATGGATACAATATCATATATCGAATCTAATGCTATCCAATACATTAGCTCTGTAACAAATGATGATGATTTGTGAAACTTAAAATGTTCCATTTTGGCTATCACTGTGTGAGAGAGGCGCTGATTCAACTCTGAGGTCATTTTTAGGCAGCATTTTGTTGTCGTAATTAGGTCAGTTCAAAATTAAGATGTTATTCGAAAGAAGCAGAATAGAGGAAACAGTGCAAGCTTTTGTGCCAACAAGTTTAGTAAAATATACAGTAATGCCTTACAGATAAACAAAATTTTGCCTATGAGTTTAGATCAAGCTGTAAGAGGATATTGAGAGCACCATTCAATGCAGATTTGGCTCTCCATGTGGCCATTAACTACCACTAAATAACCGCTATTAACATCCATTAAAGGTTTACGAGCATTTTATGCAGGGTGCAGGGTTCCATTTCTACCAATTACCCATTTTATTTGGAGACCAACTCAAATAATTGTTCAGAGTTTTAAAGCCTTGATTTGAGAGTTGAATTCCCAGATAGTGGTAGCACAACACAGAAATTTTGCGGGGGGAAAAAAAACAACAAAAAAAACATCTAGTAGACTGCTGTTGCTGATTCTGTGATGAGTAAAAATCCATCGAGGTGAGCCAGAACATGTGTTAAGCCTCAAACGTTAGCCTGATATCTGTAAGGGCCTGCTGGGATCCTGATAAATATGACTAATTATCCACCGCCACTCTCTCTCTCATTTGCATGTCTTTGGGGGATTACAATCATAAACAGCTATTCAGAAAGATGTTGAATGGCACCACCTCATATTCGAATACCACCACTATTAACATTTTTGAAATTTTCTTCCAATGAATACATATTCAAATTATTTCCATCCCCAAAACCTGGATGACACTGGTATGGAATATTAACTAGCTCGCAAGCCCTTTCTTGCTCCACCTGTACTCATTCGGTTCTGTTTAAATTTGCTCAGCAAAGCTAGAAATAATTCTCATGGCGAAACCTTATATGTGTGTGTACTCTTCCAGCTCTTTGCCCTTGCAATTGTTTTGGCAGTGGGCTGCACACCAGACAAACGCATTGTCCAATCATGACAGTAGCATAGAACCATGCAACACAATAGCGCCTTTAACCACCTGCCCTGAATAGTTAATCTTGCTGCAGCAGGCGAGCTATTGAATTCTAGTAACTGATACCTGTGCTAATGCACTGTGTGTGCGCACACGCATGTGTGTCCCTGTGTAGGAGTGTGCATGTGTGTGTTCCTCTGGCAACACTGGGTTGCCTGGCTGGATCATTGTCTTTGTCTTAAAAGTGACTCGGTGAGACAGCAGAGAGGTTAAAAGGTTCTGTGTGGTGAAAATAACCCTGAACACAGCTGCGTCAATCCAACCCACCAACTATAGAGATGTGCTGTGTGTGTCCCTTCAATAAGCAAAGCCTGATATTCCCATGAAACCTGAGAAGCCGGTCTGCTATGAACACTGGCCCTGGCCTCAATTCAATTAACATGACTTATTGTGTGTATTGCCTAACTGAGGCATCAGGTGTCCCTGTGAGCCTTCGATGTGATAGAGAATGCTAACAATGCTAACATGTTCTCTCTCAGTTAACTAAAGCACTAATGGGGACTTCTTTTCCTCCAGTGTAAGAAATACCTGGTTACAATAACGTCACTCGCATTTAACCCCAAATACAACATTTTAAATTAGGCTCAAAAGCTTGCTCATATTCATTTACTTGACATTTGACAAAATGAAAGCTCTACCAGATGTCCATAACCTCCAACATCCAACTTAATGTCAAAACAGTCCTCCTGCTAGCTAGCCCGTAGGCTGGGCTAAATTAGGATAATGTGGTGAGAAGTCACATTTCACACGAAATATTTTACTGACACTTTACCCCACAGGCTTGTTATGAAAGATGCCCTTCAGCTAACCCCACGCCTGATAGCATCCTCACCAGTCCTCACGCTGGAGGGCAAAAAAATGAAAAGCAAATTAAGAAGCTATTTTGGGCTACTTAAAGAAGTAAGTTACGTGTTTAACTAGCACACACAGAAACTTGTTTTTCACTGTTAATTAAAAAAAAAAAGTAGGCCACACATTTCAAAATGTAAAGGTATATCTACCTTGACGTCAGCAGTTACGTTAGCTAGCTCTTTTGTTCTTGATAGTTTTAAGTATGCAAGAATAAGCACATATTTTCCGGTATATATACACGTTGAATTATTAAATAGAGCAGCATATGAGATGGCCTGCACGGGATACCGTCACTGACTGACCATAAATGATGCACTGATGCATCCAGCTCCGGTGCTGCAGATTTATTGACATGTTTTGTAATGTAGCCTAGCCCCCATCACGCGCTGGAGACCCCTCTGCCCCCCACCCCGCTGTGCTCCCTGTCTATCACAAGCTTCAGCCTGGAGGAGCGATTTAATCCGACATCAGTCACAGCAGACAAGGGTATCCTACATTTGGGAGTGTGTCCGGACCTGCTAGTCTACTGGTTAGACAAAGTGAGGTCCAGGGACCACCAGGTGGAGGGGGGCTTTAAGGGGCACCAAGCGGTCGCCAGCAAAAAGTGAATAACATTAATTGAGAATTTCACCATTTCCATTCACTATACAATGAATATGTTTGGATGTGTTTGTTGATCACGTGTTACTGTATATCTAAATCATTCAGCCACACAAATCTAAATCTGATGGTTCATCCGGATAAATAAAACTTATTTGGGGGTCCTAGACATGCATGATCTGCCTCTTTAAGGTCATTTTAACTGCACATACTTTATCACAGCTGCACAATTTGGCACCACCCTGTATTGTCACAGAATGGAAGGACATTCATTCTATCTGTCGCCAAATGAACATCTGTGCAAAAATCACTACTACTGAAGAAAGAGTTTCGCATTTAACCCTATATGCTTTAGAAGAATAAAATAGCTTGCAACATAGCAGCATAATTATGACTAATTGCACATATATGAAATATTATTATTATGGCCAGCAATCCCTAGAAAAATAAAGGTGGGCACAAGGGCACTGTTTAGCTTACTCTGCAGTGAGCACAAAGACAGAAGTTCCTGCAGGGATATTAAATGATAGTGGCTCCCCGTTGGATTTTGTCACCCAGACACGCTTTCACAAAATGAGTGCAATAACCAAGTTACAGATCATACTTTTGATCGTTTAGTGGAATATTCGAAATCTTCAAGTGAAAGTAATGCGCATAAAACCGACTAGAAATCCGACCCGCAGCGCTGCACCGATGAATAAAACAGCGGGCAACGTTTTCCAGCAGCGCTCCAGCTTTCCCTCTGCTCCTCGCACGGTGGCAGTCTGACTGTTGCTCGAGGGTTTACAAGCCCTTGCTTCAAAAATTACGAAGCGAAAATTTGAGCAGGAGTCGGGTTTATATTTGCAAGAAATCATTTGTAAAGCGTAATAAGTTCTGGCAGCTTGTGCTTTAGTGTTTACGGTGTAATATAGGCCTACTGAGCTCTCCCCACTGAGAGACGCGATTCAGTGAGCTGAAACTTTCCGTCTCAACGCTGTTCACTCATTCCCCACGAATCTATTTGTCACAAATTCAGCACTGATGAGGGAACGTGGTCTCTCGAGATGTGGTTCTCCCACAAATCACCGGCTCTTCTGTGGTTAAACTGCGGGTGAGAGCTTTCAAACTAATCATCCAAACCATCCCACTGCGTTTAAATCCCCATCTCAGCCCAAACTCACCAATTCCACATCAGGTTCACAGAAAAGGAAAAATCTTGCAGAAAAACTTCAGAATCCCACAACATAAACACCTTCATGAAACACCTAATGCATGGGGGACGGGATAATAAAAACAGGAATAGCCCAGTTTTAATCTGCTCCTACCTTTCCGTGCAGAGAGACGATTCCGGACGGATAAAGCCTATGTTTAAATATAGCAAGTTATAATAATCCAGAGCAGAACTCCATTCAGAAACTGTAGTATTTTTAATTTTTTTCTGCCCAGGGCGGTGAGATGCTGACGCTGGTGATGAGGAGGTTATTATAAGTGAGGCGCGGTGGAGGGAAAGGCAGCGGTCCTCCTTCCCCCGGCTCAGTGAACGCGCATCTCTCCGCTCGGCTCACTCAGCGCAACTGATGATGGGCCCCTGGTTTTCTCTCTCACTGACGCTCTGACCCGCCTTCTACACAGTACTCTGCACAGTGGGGGAAAATCATTCAAATTGGAGAGAAAATAGGGAAAATAGCCCCTCAGGACAAATTACCAATAGTGAAAACTCTTTGTTCCTTATTCCTAGATAGGCTTTCATATGCAGTATAATACTATTTGTGCGCTGGAATTATGAACGCACAGGACATGTACACTGAGCGATCACTGCATGGCAGTGAAATCACATTTTTCACATAAATATGCACATTGTATGCATATTATTGCTGTTGTGTGGCTGACAGGCTGGATCTACAATGTAGGCTAAGGGTTTTAAAGGTGACCACTGACAGTCGGGGAACTAAAGGCTTTGCCTTTGCTTGCCCTGGAACTGCTTCTGTTTAATCCGGGAATTATAGTACAGTAGCTGCCTACTGTAGCTAAAAGAGAAAATGGCTAAAAGAGTGTACGGAGTGAATATGTTGTCTTGTTTTGTTGTAAAATTCCAGATGTGTTAGCGTTGAGGCTTCATCAGGAGTTCAGCACCATGGACAGCGCCCTGGCATTAAGACTGCTTGGGCAACGCACAAAATCTAAGCTCTTTTCAGGGTTCAGCACCTTGGACAGCACCCGGGAATTTTACATGTTGCCCCAGCAGTCCCAATGCCAGGGACCTGTCCAAGGTGCTGAAAAATCCTGTCAGGCGTAAAACTGGCCAGGAGGATTATGCAGAGAGGAGAGGAAAACTGTAGAGATCGGCAGTGGTCTGTTCTCACATAAATACCACAGCACTTGAAAATGTTCAGGTGCATTTCTTATTATAGGCTGTTTACTTTCTGTATATCATACAACTGAATACAGGTTTATGTTAGTGTGCAGTAGGCTAACATGTTTCATTTTCACATTACTATTCACACATCTACTACTGGGCTATAACCTACAGTACAAACTATATAATGAAGATTTTGTACATGGCTTCCTAAAAGTCTGCTATATCTGCTGTGTCGGAAAACAGAGGAAGGGACACTAATCCCATGAAATAATGGCACCCAGGTGTGGCCAATAGAGCTAATGATCCAGAACCCATATGTTTGTTACTTACACTTACTGTGCATTCTTGACTTAACACTGAATAGGGTGCAAAATGTAAAATGTCTCCTCTTTTACTCTTACTGTACACCACTGACCATTATATGACATTATTTTTACCCTACCACTTCTTCTACAGGTAGCCTTCTGCTGATAGTGATGATTGTTCTTGCTCTTACATAATACTAATCTAAAAACAGAGTTTACAAAGTGCTACATGAAGAAAATACAAAACAAGAATAACCTACTTAAATGCATAATGAGAAGATTAAAGTGACAAGAAAAAAATAATCAAAAGAATAAATAGATTTGTAAAAAAAACAATAAGATATTAGACAGCATAAAAACAGCACAGAGTTGAAAATTGTCAGGATTAAAAACAACTGCATCAAAGCAAAATTTTGCATATCTAAGTTCTGCAGGCATAGTCTTGAAGAAGTGCTTAGGGACCTTTAGTGTTGAGTCTAGACTGAGGGTCAGTCAGTAAGGTCCTGCCTTAGGGACTTGACCTGATCTCTGACATATGGGGACCCAAGATGTTTTCATATATCTGGGCATCAGACCAAGTTTCAACATGATAAGTACTTGCTACCAGTGGCAAGATGCAAAATCCCAAGATTCACTGACTCTCTTTCTTTGGCACCAATTCAAATCCATGCGGATGCATTGAGAAATAGCTTGAGGCATGAGAGTGACTTTTGACTGAAGCAGGACTAGAGGGAGATGAGTAGAAAAGCATCAATGACCTCCTCTTGTTCTGTGAAGAATTGAACTTGGACAGACCACCGAGAGCTGGAGAATTCTGGAGGTAGTACAGCAAAAAAAAAAGTTTATTTACAATTGTGTGACGGAATTGTAAAATGATCTGAGACGTGCAAAATGTTCTGTATGCAAAGCAGTCCCTAGAAGCCCTGTATACCCAAATAAATGTTTTCAGGTATTTTTTATGGATCTATTTTCAGGACTATATGGACATACATATCAGAACATGTTTACTCCTTGACTCAAGTGTTCCTTTTAATGGACCTGTTTCAGAAGGTCAACTTGGACTCTTCAATCATTCTTTTCACTATATGTATTTAGATTAAATCCTATGCAGATCACTACCTTAGTTCACTCTAAGAAGAGGTCTAATCACACAAACTAACTCAAAACATGCATGTGTTTTGCCAATATTTTGAAGAAGAAAGCATGCAGACAGAAAAAAGGACTGGGCCTAAAACATGGCCGTGGGGGACTCCGTAGGCTCTGGTTGCTCTGTTGCAACTGCAACCCTGACCTTGATGGATGAGTGTCTCTCTGCTATTAGCATGTCAAAATCATAGCTGGACCATCCCAAAAAAAAATTTAATTCATAATGATTACAGTCACTATGACTGCTAAGATTATACACACCTGTAACAACATGTTCTTTTCATTTCTTTCTTTACAACACTTTTGTGTTTCATGCTGACTATTTCAGATTGCCAAAACATCACCTGGCCCATCCATGGGTTTGGTATTAAAGCTAATCCAGTGACATATTAACTAAGTCTTAGGGGCTAATTAAAACACAGCAGTGATGAGCAGATCAGCTGCTCTCTCTAATGAGCAATAACAGAGACAGACAGTGAAAAGGAAGAGTGGGACAGAGAGCTCCATCTGTAAAGAAACTAAAGTGTTACATGCAAACATTCATGACCCACTAAACACAGTATGCCCAACCTTTACAACTCTGACATAAATGCATGCACACACAATGACAAACAAGAGGATTTGTTCTACAAATAAATCACTAAAATCAAAGACAATAACGCCTCAAGCACCCTCGCTTTTTCACACAAGGTTTTCTACCCTCCTTTCCTCTGTACTAAAAGGCATAGTAAATGAATTATAACCCTTTGATAATGTCTTCAAACTGAATTCAACACAAGCTTCTAGTTTACTTTAATAACACCCCAGCTACTTGTTCTGTAATCATGAAATGAATTTCCAGCTGCCACAAAAGCTGTTGTAATATTCACAATGCATTATATATGGTATGATACAAAAAATGTGTAAATCATGGATGAAGCATAGATCTACTGCATGTAGAGTGGCTTGGAACCATGCTTAGTCATCATGCAGAGGAAGTGACTGTAGCAGTTGGGTTATATGTTGCCGTGATATGTGAACATGCTGTAAAATCCAAGCCAGGCAGTCCAGCAGGGGTTTCTCACTAGTGACATGTTGCCTCTAAGATCTTTGGTTTTATCTCTCAATGGCTTCTTCCTCTCCATCAGAGTATTTGGATTATTTCCCTGCTCTTCATTTCTTCTTTATTTCTCTGTTGTCAATTCCTTATTTCTGTATCAAGCTCATATTTAAGACGCCTTTTACAGGATTCTTGTTTTAATAGTCAAGTGAAGTGAAGTCAGAGTCAAGTGAAAATATAAAAAAAAATCTGCCAGTTCAACCAATTCTGGTATTTACTGTCAAGCACACTTGCTAGATCAGTGGCCATGTGGCTCCACTGTCTGCCCCGATGGTGGGAGTTTTGGAGTGGAGTTTGATCTTTAGCTGACTCCTCTCTGCGTGATACTAACTGCGGTCCTGTACAAAGAAGCGTGCTAAGCCTCCACTCACCACAGACACAGCAGATGAGCTACTAACCTATTAGCCTTCAGTTTGAACAAGGCTTATACTTAAACCACAGATAGATGACACTCTGCCACCACTGTCCGTATGTGTGTGTGCTTACTATACGCACTGCAAATATCCATTATCTCCTCTGATTGTCCCCATTGTGGTGTTACTCATTTAATCGCAGTGTCTGTGCATTTTTATACAATCATGTTTCTCTGAGAGGTGCAGTGTACAGTATGTATTTGCCATCTGTGTGTGGATATCTTTTTTGAAGGAAACCTGGTCATTACAAAAGTTACAAAAGTTGTAAAATAAAGCATGTAAAAGGGATCAAGGACAGCAGGCACACACTACAAAATACAGCCTATGAGAAGCGATTGTTTATTTCAGTTACAGTTTTTGAATTTAGTTTGAACGTTCTTTCACAGGGAAGTTCAGTAAAATGCAGATTGTTCTAAAAATGTTTCCATGACTAGGGTGAAATCTAATAAAAGGCCATTTTACTAAGTTCCGAGCAAATTCCTGTTACCTGGAAGAGCAGCCATCAAGTCAAATGAGGCTGATAATACCATAGACGCTGCTTCAGGTGAAACAGAAAACTATAATGGTATAGGTAAAGTTTATCCAATATGGCTTTGTAAGTACAAATAAATCCATCATGCAGTGTCTGTAGGATAATGATGATGAGGCCACATTACAGAGTGTACTGTGACTAGGACAGTGAGTTGCTTATAAATCATACAGAGATGTACAAAGTGGAGAAAGTATGCATAGAAATGATGTTATGGGAGAATAGTCATGGCTATTAAATGCAAGCTTTAAAAGCTTTATTTTAAAGTTAAAAATGAAGTTGCAGCTAGGAGACAGTTAGCTTAATTTAGTAGAAGGACTGGAAGCAGGGGGTCAGCTGGCTTTGAAGGTGGCAAAATCTGCCTACCAGCACATCTAAGGCTCACTAATTAACATTTTTTATCTCATCTGAACAATTTGGTAGGCTATTTTTTCCCCTTTGCAGAGAGCCAGGCTGGATGTTTCCCCCTGTAAGCTAAGGTAGCTATCTCCTTGCTGCAGCTTCATATATAATGGACAAATATCAGAGCGCTATTGATCTTCGCATGTTTGTCTCGGCAAGAAAGAAAATAACCATATTTCCCAAAGTGTATAACAATTCTTTAAGTGCTCATTCTGACGACAGCCTGACATCTATCCATATGGCCCCAAATTCTTGTATGCCCCCCCCCCAAAAAAATGGTGTGAATGCGAGCATTATCTGATTAATGTGTGTGTCATTCCCACTACTGTAAGACCAAACAATACATTTCAACAAGCCTGCTGCTAGTGGGCACCACCTGCTATGGTGTTATCAATAATCCATGAGGGTGCTAATAATGCTGTATCATGGTTTACCACCTCCACACTGAAGATCACATGTGTTTTCTCCCTCTCTCTCTCTCTCTCTCTCTCTCTCTCTCTCTCTCTCTCTCTCTCTCTCACACACACACACACACACACACACACACACACACACACAAATACACTCATTGATGCTGAGTGATCCTTAATGGAACTTATTTTACCTCAAATCCCGGCTGTCTGAATATCTAGCGGTCACTGAATAGGCTGTTAGCGGGTCAAAGTGATTACACTATCAAGGACATCTATTAGAATCCAATTTGGCCAGGTTGGGTCCTCAAACAGGCTCAGCTAACCTCCTTAATGGACATTCATTTATCTCCCGTTGTTTGGGAGCTGTTGCGTGCGAGGTCCGCAGCTTTGGTGCTAAGCAGGATGGATGTGATATTTAGATCAATAGGTCCGGCTTATGGGGAAAAATGTGATGGTATACAGATGATAAGAGGGTGATATTTCTTTGTAAATGTCAGTGTAATGTAACCATCAATGCCCAGGGTGGGGGGGACTGTGCACACATGCTATATGAGTCTGTATACTGTGTATGCAGCAACTTATAGAGCTGACACATGAAGGCACTTTTTCTATTGCTCCCTCTCACACTGGTGAGAATCTATTTGAATAATGAGGAGAAGCACCTGTCAGGCTTGGTTATCTTGACACACGGACTGTAGTCCTAACACCTACATACATCCGAAGGCAGTGAGAGAGAGATAGACAAAGAGACGGAGAGCACACTCACTGCACTGCAGGGCACCTGCATTTTTATTTTAACCACATACCTCAGAGCTTGAATAGACAATCTCCAGAGAGGTGCCGGTGCTGTAATACTGCTTCAATCGCCGGCCTCACCATGAGAAACTGCTGCTCTGAGATGAGATCCAGCACTCTCACAAGACCACAAGTTTACGATATGCCATTTGAATTAGAAGAACATGTAACACAGAGTATGTCCTCTTCAGTCAAAAGCACTTCATTGTGACTTGAGTTTATTTATAGGATTTTTTCCTCTGTCACAACCATTCTCTGAGCCTATCATCTCAGTTACCCATCTGTGAAAGCACATACATGAACAACTCCATTAACTTAAAAGCAGATCCCACTAGAACTTCTTGTGCCATGTTTTATCTAATAAACTGCTGTCTGAGTTGAAACATGTAACAGTGATATACATTGGATTAGGTTTACCAATAAGTTGTTGTGGTAAAATACATGTACATTTTGTAACCTTGCTGTGTTATGTACTTGCCATCAAGCTATAAGTCTTTTAATATGTCTGTGGAAGAAAATTGTGTACCACACTTTGTTGTTTTCATCATAAAAGTGGAATTGATCCTTAACTTTAGAATTCACTCCTGCTTGCACACTCACAGGAAATCACTGAGTTTAGACTTTGAGACTCGAGTCAGACCTACATTATGGACCACTGATATTTCATCATCTCCACCACAGATTTCAGTAGCATTGACAAAATGAAAGATGGATGTGGGTATCCTGGTGACTCGGACCATGATCTTGATCTTAGCTTGTGCAATGGTATCACCTGTCTTGAATCCTTTCCACAACACTTGTTACATGTCCCATCTCTCGTCTGCTCTCTCCTGAGCCATCTCCAGTAATATAGCTGAAATGCCACGAAAACAAACTTCCAAAAAAAGACAGAACAACAAGGCTCATTATTGAAACTGAAGACTTTACTTATTTATTCACTTATGAGATGATATATTTGTTATTGTAGGAAGGATGTTATATGCAATTGTTGCATATTTGAGTATTTAATTTGAAAAGAAAAGGCTACATGTGAACAAACATGCACATCTTACTAATGCCAAAGGTCAGCTGTTCATTTAGTCATGTCAAGGAGAGTGCAACAGAAAATAAAAACCTTGATATCAAAGTGAAATATTGCTTTAAGTGCAGCATTTGACGGCAGACGGGCAAAGGTCTTGGCGAGACACCCCTGCCACCTGGGCACCTGGACACCCTGACACCTGGCAGGGCCGACTGTGTGATACCTAAGCGTTTCAGACTCCGGCCAGATGGTTGCGTGAAGAGAGCTCACACTCACAGACAAACGCGTACTCGCAGACACATACAGTTCGGCATACAGTTGCCTCACACAAATAATTCATGTGAGCCAGATGCACTGCAGATCTACAGCCTTAAACACAAGCATACAGATGGATACTGCTCACGTTCCTTGCATGTGCTGTATTCTTGGGAGGGTTCAAGGCTTTTACACTTTGTACCAAACATTATGTTGCATATTAGTCTTTCAAAATGTAGTGTATGGAGACTAATGCATCTTTCCAAAACTATAAAGGTTTCATGGGAAATATATTTCTCATATTTACTAGCTCCCTATTTATGTAATTGTCAACAAAATATACTGAGCCTCCTAAGTGACTATATATACGATATATGTTGGTACTGAGGTTCAAGCCCAGAAAAGGTTACAGCATGTCTGACCCACCCAGATATGACTCCCCTGTCCCCCACCCACCTCCTTATAGACAAACTAGAAAAAAGAAAGATGGTTCATCTGGGTTGCTCAATCTTTTTGTGTGGGAACAAAGGCCATGCTCCAGATTTTGAATACTAAGAATGACAACAAGAGCAAACGAGAGAGAAAGACAGACACAGAATGATACAATGAAGCCCTCTGCCCCTCAAAAACTACTTCAGAGGCAGTGGGTGAAACAAAAGAAAGCGCAGAGGGACAAACAAAGTGATGAAAGCTTGGAGAATTTCAAAAAAGATGACACATTTATTTCATTTGCAGAGTGAACGCCTGCTTATCAAAGCAACATACAATACAATGCTGAAGTGCAAGTAATTTTTCTCTTTTGTTCTTCCTGCAATTGTACTGGAAATCATATGGCACATAAATCATGTGGACATTTCTTTATTTTCACCATGTGTGCACCACTGCCATATGCTTTCAAGAGGGAGACCATTTGTTTTTCAAGGGGCCCTTGGAAAAGAGCTTTGATGCCATCCAAGAAAAAGAAAAAAATAGAGAACAGGCACATTTCATTGAAGTTGCCCCCCTTTGGAAGATAAAGCCAATGTGTATTAGAGAAGAGGGGATGCTGTCTTATATCAAAGGCCGGAAATGACTCTCGGGTTTGTTGGAGGTGTAGTGCATCAGCGAGGGAGAAATCCCACTGCCCCACTGTCTTAAACAAAGGTGTAGCTACCAGTAAAAGCAGCACCAGCCTCTCTCTGTCTCACTAAGATCAGTTCATTCATATTCCCTACCTTCCATCTTCAAAGCAATCACTCATGTCTCAGTCGTAATGGAAGGTACAGCAGTCACTTCGACCTAGCTAGAGGGAGCTCCTATTATTCCCTCATTGCGTTGACGGATGATTCCTGGATGCGATAGCAAGAGAGGGAGAGACGTAATGTAGAGAGAGAGAAAGAGATAAAATATAAGGGAGAAGGATAATGTTCGGATGGCTAATGTTTGCTTTCAGATTTGAAATAAAGCTGCTGAGGAGAGATAGGAGACAGATCAATCAATGCACTGAGAACGTGGGTTAGCATTCTGAGTCTAAGCAGGTGATTTGTCTATGGTCTGAAATGGAATTGGACATACATACAGGAATGGTTATGAATATGGAACCAGGCAGTGACTTTGAAAATGGAACAGTTCAGAATAAAGCGCTTCAGTAAGCCACAGAGACTGCAGCGGGAACAAGTGATGTAGTCTGTGAGGAGGCCATTTTTCATAGCCCGTGTATAAATTCCCCAACGAGGGCTTGGGTTCACCTCCTTTGGTATTTTATGTGCTGTGATCCCTCTTCCTTTGTAACACTCGCTGACTTCTCAGCATTTAAATGAAGATGACATAAAGAAAAGAAGGCGCTAGAAAGATGTTATTCATCCCATATCCTGCGAAAAAAAATGTGTCCATATGCTTGTGTTTGCAAACTTAAAGTTAGGATTTCTTCCTCTCTCTTAATACATTACTCAGATGCCCTATCTTCGTTGACAGAGTTATAGATCAGTGTAATCATTTCTACTGTCCATATATACTGGCCATGAAGCAGGCCCTATCTAATGGGACTACATTGTAAAAGATGGGGGACAAAATACAGTTTGTGCTCTGTGCAAAAATGTATTCTAGAGTTCCTGCTTAAGCTAATGTGAGGCTTCACCAGTCAGAGAGAGCCAAATCACATTTATATCTTTCAAAGATACCGTGTTTTTAGAATACCTGTTGTTTCCCTGGACATTGTTGTTGAGCTGCGGCAAAGGGATATTTTCCAACAGTGGCATGTTTGTTTATTGCTTGTATACAGCACTGGCAATTAACCAACACACAACTATCATGGCTAACAAACCCACTCGATTTGGCTAAGTCAGATTGTGACCTTCGAAAATCTACGGTCCTCGTTCTGTTCGAACAATTTTCTTACAGTCGCTCTACAAAGGAATTGTTTCAGGGCCAATATGGAGAGGAGGAATAATTACAGAGACCAATAATTCTTTCAATGTACTTATGGCATGTAAGAATCCTTACTTCAAAGCAACTCTATGTACAGTAACTAAAGTAAACTAAATGTAACAGCAGCAGTAAAGAAGAGTGATGAAGTCAGCAAACATAAAACTGACCAAGAAAACTGTCTAAGAAAACTGACTGAGTAATGTCAGTGACACAGCAATAGCTAGCTAAAATATGCATAAGCTACTGGTCATACCAGACCAAATATGACTGTAGCAGCAAAACCCCTGAGTGTTGTCACAGTTCAGGTTTTGGGCAACAATGAAGAGGACCCAAATACATGCACAGGAGAGCAGGTTGAATAACAGACTTTCTACTTGAATTTGTGGTCAGTGAACAGACTGGCTGGGAGTCACTAAAGCTACATAGTCAAATATGTTTAGAACTTACTTACTGATTGATTTATTGTTACAGTCCAAACGTTTCTCAAAATGTACACAACACTTTGTATACCACAACAGAGTAATCCCTAACCCTAGCTTTCCGATATTCCATATACTCAATTGCAACATGCTATGTGAGCTTGTGTGGTTATCGGTGAGCACACGTGCGCAAGTGTGGGCCCATGTGCAATAAAATGTGTAAATGTAAATACACTGAAGTTTGTGGCCATTAGTAAATGTCAAAAGCACAAGCACAGCTCAGTATAAAACTGAGGTGCTATTTAGTGCAGCCAGTTTGTTGCTGTCACACCTATCCAGCCCTAAATCAAGCTGTGCCCTATGAATCAGCTGCGCCCTTGTGATTCATTGCAGCTGATTTGGATCTGAAATGTCCTTCCCTCCCACTTACGCTATCTGATTGGCTTCCTGATGTAGCTTCCTCCCATCTCCTTCCATTTGTCTAATGAAGAGACTATTGATTACTCATGCAGACAGATGGACAGACAAATGGACACAGAAATGGTGACAAAGAGAGGAATAAAAGTCCAAACAAATACAGAGGCAATGCAGGGCGAGGGGACAGACAGGCGGATCAACAACAGACAGGCAGGCAGTCAGTATGAGCCAATGTGTATATATGAGCGATCACACCAAGATGGAACAAACAAAGGCAAATAATTTTACATATTTGACTCATGCCATATTTCAAGAAGTGGGGCCATTGAACAATATGCATTTGTGGCAATTGAGATTCCTCCTTTAGGTACATATTACATGATAACATTTCTAATCCATTCTCAACTTTAATATTGCATTGAAATTTAAAATGGAAAAATTGTTGTTTGTGATGGTACAATGCTATAAGGATGATGTTGTTCTGTCTGTCACTCCACCACGTTGGTCCAGACTGAAATATCTCAACAAGTATTGGATGGAATGCCATGAAATTTGGTACAGATATCCATGGTACCTAGAGGATGAATCGTAAAGACTTTGGTGATCCCCTGACCTTTCCTCCAGTGCCACAACGATGTTGACATTTGTGGTTTTAAGTAAAATATCTCAACAACTATTGGAGTGACTGTCATTGACTGTGGAATTTACATATGTTCTCCTCAGCATGAATTGTAACAACTTGGTAATCCCCTGAATTTTTATCTAGCGCCATCATCAGGCCAAACCTGCAAAACAAATGACATTCCCATCAACCTCAGTTTAGGGCTAGTTAGCAAATGTTAGCATGCACGCTAAACTTAGAGGTTGAACATGGTAAACATTATACCTGCTTAACATCAATATGTTAGCATTGTCATTGTGAGCATTTTAGTATGCTGCCATACTGTGCCTAAGTACAGCCTCACAGAGCTGATAGTGTTGCTGTAGACTGGCTCTAAACTGACATTATGTCGAATCAGAATCAGAATCAGAAATACTTTATTGATCCCCGAGGGGAAACTCTTTTGTTACAGCTGCTCACTATCACGTCAATGCACACAGGAATAGAAGTTCTAAGCAACGAGAGGTCGAGATGAGTAACTAAGGTCAATAGACAAAAGAATCCTCTTTGACCTCTTAAACCTTGCTTCCCCACTGGTGGTCAGTCAATACAACTTTGGCTGTGCAGCCAAACTTTGTTTAAACAAACAGAACTTTATTTTAAATTCTAGTGGAGATGCCAAATATGTCAACCTGAATTTGGGAAAAATCTAGACATCTAGAATATTTCTATTTGATGGAACAGTGCTACTGTCAGACAGTGTGGAATAAGATGATTATCCAATCTTAAAGCAACTTAAGCAAAAATAAAACTGTATGTTGAGGAGTTAAACTTAATTCAGTCAAGATGAGGCTATTCTATTTTCTCTTTATCTCAGAGAATTGCCCAGACATCCTGGCAGACATGCAATTGCAATACACAGACATATACACAATATAACTCCTCTAGATTGGGTTTCAAATATGAAAAACACAATTAGAATGTTAAAAACAAGACAAAAAGGAATATATTTTCATTACATTCATCCGATGTTCTCTGAGTTGCCCTCTGAGTTACTTCTATCAGATGAGTATCCCCCCCCTTTCTCACTCTCCTTCCTCTGTAGTCAAACCCCTCTAAGACAGGGCTGTAAGGGAGCTGATCTCCTTTGATACTCTTGGACTAGGAGGAGACAGTCAGGGAGAAAGAGAGAGAGAAAGAGAGAGAGAGACTGTGAAAGAGGGAAATGGAGGATTCACTCAGAAACTGCCGCGGTCCTCTCATCCTGCCGCCGGAGCACTCAGAACTTTGGTATTCTTCCCAAGGCCAGAGAGATGCTGTGAACGGAGGGGGTGTTAGGTAAGGAAAAGCAAGAACAGGCCCTGCATACAAACAAAGATTTAGTCAAGAAAGAGGACTCACCGAGGAAAACCGGGAGAAAGAGAAAGGGTATGAAAGTCAGGGATTAGACACAAAAAGAGATTTGAACAGCCTCTGTGGAGTCTCTGCCATACTGTCTAAGTAGTAGTTGAATGTGTTGCTTTTAATAGAATTAAACCTTTGGTTGTGAATCACATGTGCTCCATGGCACCATTTGAAAAGAGTTTAAATATATGGCAGGAAAGTGGTTCCAGTTATCCAGCTGTTGTGAATCATAATTACAAGCCAGTGACCACTCCTACTATATATAATGTACTTAAGCACCTTTTGTTTTTGGCTGCACACAGAGAGAAGAAGTGAGAGGGAGGAAGAGATAGCAGGAGACTTCTGCTTCTTAGCCGCAGCTTCTAATTGATTTGGCTGCTTAATCCCTCTTGGACTGAGAGTTAAGGAGAGGAGTGCAGCGTGATTGAGGCATTTGAATTCCCCCTGTGAGACGCAGCAGCAGCATGGAGGTCATTTAAACTGAATGTGGATCAGTCACCGCTCATGTTTACTCTGAGGATTTGGCTCCCGCTGACAGCCAGGCCCCTCAGTCTGTTAGGACAGATCATCAGCGAGGCCATCGACTCTAGTCTGTTTGTTTGTGGACACGTTGGCTCACGATGCCACGTCACTTGTGGTTTTTGCAGCATGTGCTCGAGTAGACTAGAGTGTGTAAGAGTGAAAGCATTTCTTGTGCCTGTTCAAGCAGTCGTAGCTCAAAATGGCTATCAAATGTCCGTTTTCACACTCATGTTCCCCCTTTGCCACATGTTACTCCCCTAACCCCTCCTTTTCCACACGGCTTTAGATGAGTGGAGCAGCTAACCTCTCTGGCAGCGGAAGAGAATATTCATGCCAGAAGTGACTATGGGTCTCTTGACATTATGAGGTTAAGCACAAAAGAAACACATATTAAGGCTTAGCTCTGGACTAATATTGGAATGTGACCATGAAAGACATTTCTAATCTGCTAAGCCAAAATCACATTAACTCCCCTCATGTATTTTCTCCACACTAACGTAACCGGGTCTGGGAACATTTTTAATAAGAAACTTTCCTCTTTACACTGGTGCTGGTGAAGGGGGGGGGTTGTACAAGAAAATTCTTCTTCTGTAACTAATCTACGCTGATTTTGGAAGAGGGGTGGAAAACAAAGCTCTGCAGATTTTACCCTAACAAACACACACAGCACGATCTATCAGAGTCACTTTCTGCAACATGTCAGGGCAAAGAAAAACCACCAGTCCATTCCAAACATGAAACAGCTCTCCCGGGCAGGAATATAAGAAATGGCACCCTCCTGAAATGTGAAGCCAAGCAGGACGCCACTAGAAGACAGATGATTGGATGTCAGGATCTCTCTAAGACTCGCTGATCATCACACGGAGCACGCAGACTCTCTCTTGGGTCCCCTGGGGGATTGTTGGAGCTTGGTCTATAAAGCAAGGGAAGGAGAGAGGAGTGGGGGTAAAGAGGAGGTCATTAGGAGCTGCTTTATTGAGGAGAGGAGTATGAAAATGAGGGCAGCACATATGACACCCCTCTACAAGCCTATTCATTGCATTCTTAATTACAATGCATACAGTTTCTACCCATATGCCACATTTCCATAAGTGGTGATCATTAGCTGTCACAGGGGTTTGATCAACATAACCTTTTCTGTGATTAAAACATGTGTTTAGGCTGCCATGGCCACATAATGGAGCACGATGATGAGATATTTCCAGCACTGCAGACCCACACTTACTGTTGAGATAGAGAAACCCAACACCAGGCTACACATGTTTTACTGTAGTGGCACTAAATAATATCATTGCTGTCTTGATTATAATATACTGACTATAAAATACATTCATCTCATCTGCTTAAATCTCTTTTGTAGCCTGAGTTGGGCCTTTCAGGCTGTGTACTGTCCACAACCTGTGCTCAATCAAACATCAATCAAATGTTTGTATGTTACAGATGCTAGAGGTTAATGTTAACTTATGGGTTGGGGCCATGGTTCGGAAAATATGATCAGCCACCCCGAAAATCCCACTCCTGCTTGCGTCTGTGCTAGGGATGTGAACGAATACATAATTTGCACATGAACTGATTTTGCGCTCTTTAACACAGTTGTTAAAGAAAAATCATGCAGTCTGGACCAATGCAGTTCTGACTTGTATTTTCCCACTGTTAAAACCTTCTGTTTATTTCCACCCAGACCATCAGCAGTCACATAGCTTGTATTTAGACTTTTATTTATTCAGACTTTTTTTTTCTTTCTTTTTGTTTCTTTCTTTTTTTTGAAAGTGGGGTTGAAATACAAATCATGTTATATTATTTTATTGATTTAGGTACATGGTTAAAATATTATGTTATTTTGTATGTTTTGTTAGGAGCTAAACTTCAGTTAACCATAAAACTTTAGTTAATAGCCTGGGCTTTTATTTGCGTCCATTACTGAACTTAGCCTGCCCATATTTGGGACAGGCCTTTCATTCCTTTTGCACAAAACTAAAATAATTGAGGAATGGATACATATTTGGACCGCTTCAAAGGTAGGGAGTGACCACACTTTTTTTTTTAAATCTCTCTTGTTTACCATGCCTGTAAATATGAATAAATTATACTTTGGTGCTCATGGTCTCCATAAAATTAACTGAATGACTGAATTGTGGAGAATCTAACCGATAGAACAATGTGTAGCATGTCCATATTGACAAAAGTTTAAACATTTATATCTGTATGCGTGATCCAAGCAGCTTAGAACGAGCCCAAAGGGGGCGATGCGGTGGGCTTTGAGAGGTTTTATACATTTATACGTCTGATTGAGACCTGCGTTAATTTGTCAAAACGTGTAGCCACACCCGGCCAGTAAAAGGGACTCTGCGTTTAATTGGGGCTTGGCTTTTAATTGAAGTTTTATGGAATACATATACTTATGAGGAGCATACAATAAATGGCAGTAGAAGACAATCTATCTATCAATTTCTAACAAATTCGTACATAGGCCTGCCCACTTCAAATATAAATCCATACACAAATAAAGATAGCACCTTTGTATTACACCCCTAGTCTGTGCCCTACTTTGGTCACCCCATTCAAAAGGGCTTACACACACCACTGCTGACAGGACTGTTGTATTATGATGACATCCAAATCACAATATATTGTCATATTTACCGATAGAAACGAAGCATCCATCCATTCATCCATTTTCTATACCCACTTTTCCTGATCAGGGTTGCTGGGGGCCAGCACACATTGGGCAATAAGCAGGGTCACCCTGAACAGGTCGCTGGTCTATCACAGGGCTAACACACATACACCAACACATTCACACCTAAGGGCAAGTCCCAGTTCTGCCCAAGTCTTTGCACAATGGAAAGAAAATCCAAACAAACATGTGGAACCATGCAACCTTCACACAGAAAGGCCAAGTCAAGTCTGACTTCTTGCTGCCATTGATTAGTAAGCTTTGCGAAATACATAAGGGAGCACTGTTCAACTAATCAATCTGAGTGACTGACTGCTCTTGTCTTATTCTGTATGCAAAAATAGAATTCACCTCCTTAACAAAAGTTTATTTCAAGGCCCAGTATTCCATTTGTATGAAAAAGTTGCATGTCACTTCTTTTGTGTACACACAGTTGGTCTTTTCTCTCTATTCTGTGGAAGGGGGAACAAGTGGTGAGTCATCTTTGCAATGTGATGTAAAGCATTACTACTATGGGAACTACAGTCAAGACACTTCATATTCTACTGGTAGTGGCTTTAAATAAATAAAAAATATATGCACTGGGCTGCACTGGAGGAATACATTCACCAGAGATAGAGTAGGTTTCATCCTTAGTGTAGATTCACAGTACTTGCCAAAATCACTTCTCCACCCATGAAAAGTGACAAATTGAAATGCAGACTCCCTAAACAACAGAGGAGAAGGGGCTTTTTGTTACGAGAAAGCTGGACTATACTTTTTTATTTGAAATTCTTTGGTACAAAATCATCAAAGATCGTTTGCAGTTTTCTTACATCATGTTGCATGGATTTTTAATGTCACTCATTTTGCAAAGTTACCCAGTTAATATGCCATGAAGCAGCTATCAAGCTCCCATTGTGGCTATGCAAACTAGCTTTCAGACAAAGTAATGGCACATAGTGCAGTTGTGGAAGTTTAACAGTAGTTTTATAGGTAGTGATATCAGAGGTAGATATTGTGGCTATGATAATAGCTGTTGGAGTAGCAGCAGCGGGCCTCCAGATAGTCTGCATGAGCTATTCCAAAATAGAACAAAAGCAGATAAGACTCTAATCTCAGTAATGGCAGAAATGGCTTTTCTGTCCCCATGGAAACAGATGACGGCCAGTAAGCCATGATTGTCCTAGTGTGATCCCAAACAACAAAATGGCTGAGAGGCGGGAAATATGGTTCTCCTCAGGGAACTTTTTTTTTTTCAGATGTGGAAGAATTTGAAAGTACCTCCCAGTTTTACCTAAGCGCTTGAATTTCAACATTTGACACGAGTGCTTTTCCATCTTTAAATCCATGCTCTCACATCTATAGCTGGATTACACATACTCATTTTTCACTGTATGAGACAATATAAATAGAATTACCTGGCACAACGGGATAGATTGTGCCAAAGATCGTGTCTCATACTTTCTGGACAGGTGTTTATGCTGTTTCTTAATGCTTTAGCTAATTGCAAATTACTTTGAGTGATAAATTGGACTGCAAATGTATATTGCCAGAACAGGTAATGAAACCACTTGGGATGCCAACAGCTGTGATGCGATTTAAACATTGTGGAAATTAAAAAGTGCGGCTATAAAAGCTTTTAGAATCCTGCGGAGGTAATGTGGAAATGCAGGGAGTCAAAGGGGAATGTTGTTCCCATAAAGAATTCAAGGATCCAATTATGTCTTTCAGACTCAGCTACCGCTACACCTCAATCATTCCGAGAACAGAATGAAAGGGAGAGCAACTGGGAGAGATGGAAAGAAATCGAAAGTTAGAGTTACAAGGAGAGTATGTGAAAGAGAATTGAAAAGAGATAGAGAATGAAAGAACATTTGTGAGGTGAGCACAGAGCATTGCTGGTAATATTCTTTGACCTGGAATTAATCAATAGGAGATGCCATTAATCTTGATGGACCGTAGCGCATCGTACTGTTCCCATTGTTAGCTCAGGCCCGCCGCCACCTCAATTACTGCCTGCTTAATTCAGCAGTGCCCACTTTATCAGTCCCGAGCTTTATTATTCACAGGAACATTTGATTTAGCACAGCGTTCAATTTTAATAGGGTAAACATTGAAAGTCACAATTACAAACATACTGCATTGTGAATCCTCCTTCGTTAAATTTGTTCTAGCTTGCAGGGGTGAATTTCATTTTGCCACTCAAACGACACAATATCTACGTACACAAATTAAGCCCCGATTCTTCTCTCGAAATTACCTTGATACTGTTTATGCATGCACAAAACGGATTTCAACAAATATGCTTGCTGCTTGTGGAGATGAAGGCTACAACAGGCCTGAAAACAACTTGAAAATGATTGTGAAATTATGAACATGTTTAGAAAAAAGGGCATCTGCATACTGATGTCTTTATCAGGTGATATTCAACATGTGACCAAGAAGGTCTGTATATATATCCATATCCATATATATATACATGTTGAACATTACCTGATGAAGATGTAATGTTGGAACATCATAATTGTACTTAAAATTTATTTTTGTGGGAGCATCTGTTCAGTGTGACCCTTGTGACACACTTTTTTCTTGAGATTGTTTTTGCCTTTTTGCCTACACACCTGATACCATGCTGGGATGTGCATACACTAACATGAAACAAATTCTGAACATTTAAAATTCATTTTTAAACTTTTTTTTTAAACTTTTAACTTTGTTTCTAATAAATCATGTTTTTCATATCAGCTTGGTGTGGTGGATGGCTCTAAATACTATGATAACCATTAGAATGCTTCTTTGGTTCTATGAAGCGTAATCTGCTGGTGGCGATCTTAAAAATAGACTTTCAAGCATAAGAGTCATAATTTACAGCTCTCGTTTATGTCCACAGGCTTGTACCTTTGACATTTTATCAAAGAACCAGATATTTCCTGACACAGTTGCTCATCTTTTGTACTGATGATTCAACCTGGAAAGCTCCATGCCCATCCAAGCCTTGGATGTGCTCCAACTACCACTCATCTAACTTTGTCTATGCAGAAAATGAATGTGACTTTTGAATTCACAACTGCACATCTTCAGTTCTTGACTTAACTTTGTTTCCCAAACACATCCTGGTGGAATATTTAAACATCCTCTGGGTTTCTCTCAGTTGTGCCATTGTGCATACCCAAATGAATGAAACCGTATGCTCAAGCTGGTGCAAAATGACTGCAGATGGGTGAATGCAAAGGACAGTTGAGCCACAAAGGAGACATGAGTAATCAGAGTGGAGAAATGTCACTTTGGGCTCCTGCTGCCTTTTGCATTGATTGGATAGAGACGTAATTAAAAGCGACAGCTGTACAATCAATAACAATCCCCCCGCTCACCCATGGGAAGGACTGCAGACCACCCTCTCAGCACCATCTCTCTCTGTCTTTCACACACACACACACACACCACCCACACCCCTCTTGGTGGTGGACTGAATAGTAGTGATTCGGAGCGTGACCAAACGTGTCATGCAGCAGCAGCAAACGTTATGTAAGAGAGTCATCCCCGCCTGGCTTGTTCTCTTTCTCTCTCCCTCTCCTCTCTCTCTCTCTCTCTCTCTCTCTCTCTCTCTCTCAGTCATTGGCTCTCACCTCCAAAGGGTAGGAGTGAGGACTCAGCAAAAACAGCCAGAAAACACCCATGAACAGCTAATGTTGGATCTAAAAGCCTCCCACGTGCTCTCATCTTCTCATGCTTTCATATGTCATTGAGCCTCATATCAACACCTTGGCCCATTGGTTGAATCATAGTGTGAAAACTGCAGGGAGGAGGTGAAGGGTGCCAGTTAGAAGGCACAACAGACGAGTTGGGCTCATTTCATAATAATGAAACTGTAAGGTTGCCGAGTTATTGCTTTTTTTTTGTCAGCGTATTCCTGTTTTTTAGAGTTGTTTTTTTGGTTATGATATTTTGGGCAGAAAGTGGTTCAAGAACCAACTGAGACAGGAATGGATGAATGCTTTAAAATGTGACATGTACACAAAACTGAAATTAAATAATCAGAAATGATGGATGAATAGGAGAGGAAAGGGCAGTCAGAATAGCTCTTGCTCAAAATCTAAAACAAGTTGTGGATGCCACAGTGAATGCCCACATTCACCATGAGTGGGTGGATAATGCACAAAGAACAATACGATGCTTTCTCATTAGATGACAACCAAGACCTCACGGTAGTGAGGTGACTCTGTGAAGGCTGTACTTACAGTACACATGGTGCTTTGAGCCAAATACTAACATCAGCATGATAACATGCTCATAATGACAATGCTAACTCTCATCCTGAGAGGAACATGAATGTGTGTACCAAATTTAATGGCAAATAATCCAATACACTGCAACCTGTCACGTTGACAACAATAGTGCTTCACATGGTTTACATCTCATTCATCTCAAACTATTGATGAAACTATAATCTCAGAATTAGAACTAACACCCTTCTCTGATAATGATAATAATATCAGCCGGACTAGCACGTGTCATATATCTACAGCAATGATTACAGATGTGCTGGGACACAGACAAGATTATGTATACACTTCAAGAAAAAGGCCTAACTTTGAAGTAACTCCATCATTATTGGACAAATGTGTCATCAAAGGTAAGAGTCTTCTGCCATGCTAGCAGATCTGTGAGGATGTACAACAAATTTTTTGGTCTTGCCTATGTGGAGTATACTTATCTAGTAACAACAACAACAAGCTTATTCTAAGTAATTTAATTCCCTAGTATTGCGTAATAATTGGCTAATAATTGAATTAACTACACTAAACAAGAATAATTAGCCTTTTCTTATTTTAAGACTTCTGGAAGCTGGACATCTTGATGTGTTTTAAGCAAAATGTTCTGGTTTCAAGCAAAAGAATGTTCATATCTAAAATGTTTTCACTTAAATTTGATCACGCATTTTTGCAGCTGTCGAGAAATGTACTCAAAGTCGGGAGATCACCAGAGTTATTTCATGGCAATCCATCCCGCAGTTGCTGAGATATTTTCAGTCTTGATTAAAGTGGCGGACTGATTGACACACAAACATTGCCATCCCTAGAGCCTTGCATGGCTAAAAATGAATACAGAGATTTAAAACAATTATTATCTTTTAAATGATTAAAGTAAATGTCCAGGTTTTTAGTATCATCAGATATCAGCAATGAATGCTGCTGCCATATTGCCTTACTCAAAAAGTACTGTTTAAAGTGAAAGAAAATCACAAAATTCCTCTATTCGGATTTATCCACATTCATTGCCGGTCTGTGATCTTTTAGCACGGTTCAGTCACCCTGTTAACATACTGGACAAGCAGAATTGGGATCAGTACTCAGTTGGTGCGCCCTATGCTTACACAGGCTTATTGCATTACCACCATCCCGGCATGTGAAGTGGGACAGAATATTTATTTAGGGATCATCTGTCTACAAGTCCACAATGTATTAAATATCCAACACTGGGGAGAGGGGTGGATGTTAGAGGTATAGGGATTGTAACAGCTGGAATAACTTTTCAACATCTCCATGAGATAATGCATTTACAGTAGATAAGCGGGACTTCTGTAGATTTCCCCTGGCACCCCTTTGTTGTGTGTTGTTCTTGTCAGGGACAGGAAATAAGATCAGATTTTTTCCTGCAAATAATCTTATGCTGTTTACTGTTTTTTTCCTAGTTGTATAGTTTTTGTCCTACACATTGGGTAATTTTTGTCAAACTGGAGAGCTAAATGATATCACAACCTATAATTACAAGAGCAAGTGACATTAGTATTGTGTGTGTGTGTGTGTGTGTGTGTGTGTGTGTGTGTGTGTGTGTGTGTATGGAGTCTAATGTACATCTGGGGTAACCCCCTGGGGTAGACAGTGGCTCTGTAAGCTCCTTTAGCAGGAGATAACTCTGTGAGTAGATTAGTTGGGGGTTTGAGGCCAGTTACACCGTGTGTCCTGTCTGTGTGCCCGATGGTCACTCACACTGTGGATCAAAACCATTAAATCCCTGCTAGATCCAGGCTATACTGTCAAAGAGTGACACTCAGACCCCCCACCCCCAAGAACACACACAAACACACAATGAAATATACAGAGCAACATATACATACACACATCCAGGCCCATCCTGATATACACACAGTCAGTTTATTATTCTGATTATTCTGATCAAGGATGAGACAACAATTACTGCTACAGATAAACAAAGGATTTCTTTCATACAGTATGCTTTGAAGATACCAAATATTTGATGCAAACTACTTCGTTCAAAATAATGATTTAGTTAGCTGTGAATATGCAGGGATTGTTAGTTTTTTGTCAGTGCTGCGTGTTTCCACAGCATTAAAACTCAAATTTAAAGAGAACAGAAATTAACATGGGAAATATCTGGCAAATAGTCCTCTTTTACTCTCACTTAGGCATTCTGTTCACTAACGTTAGCAAAGGTCTGAATGTAGGACGTATTGTAGTCGGTATAATGTATTTGTCTCTTCACTTGATGCATTTCCTTCGTGACCGCCCTCAGTGCCCTGGTGTAAGTCTGAATGACTACTGTACAGTATGTACTTTTGGGAAGAATTCAAGTGGTTTAAACAGTAGAGATATGGTGACAAATGTCAAGTCCTTAACAATGAAACCAATGTTGAAGTTCTAGCTCATTCTGAAACAACAATAACGAGTAACTGAATGTGTCCAGGATTATTGTACAGTAAAGAGTTTGGAGACAAAATTTGTCCAAGCAAAGAATTGCAAAAATTTCAATTTGTTATACTTAAATTGAACTGTTGAGTTGAAAAATTGGATTTGCACTATAAATGAGTCAAAAGTTGCAGGAGGATATAATGAACTGGAATTGAGCAGCACTATGACTCAGTTGCATTTTAACCTTTGGGTAACTTTTGAGTTAGGAGTTCCCCTCTTCTATTGACTATTTATTAAATCCCCCAACAGTGATTGTCCAATCATAGCTTAGCAACCGTAACTAGGCATGACAGGTCTGTCAAGCTCTGGAGTTCTCCACATAATGAAGCAGTGTGCATGGGGCTTACTCAACATTTAGAGTTTGGTAGAGGGTGGTGTCTATTTTAAAGCCTTTCCAAAACCAAAAACAGAAGAGCTAAAGAGTAAGGAATGGATAAAACTATGCGTTTGTCAGCTACAAATGTCAGCATGCCCATCTAACTAGCTTACCACCTACAGATGTAACACTATATCCAATTCAATTCAATTCAATTTTATTTATATAGCACCAATTCATAACAGAAGTGATCTCATTGCACTTTTCCTATAGAGCAGGTCTAGACCGTACTCTTTATAATATAATTTACAGAGACCCAACAAATCCACTGTGTAGTATTCCCCCTCTCTGTCAGGGGTTAGGCTAACATTAGCAGCTCTGTCCTTCTGTGTTTTTACATGTGTCTAAACAGTGCCACAAAACTGACCGTCAAGCACTCCTAGTTTTGCGGCACTGTTTACCGTACTATACGGGACATACTCCACTAAACTATCACTTGCCAAAGCGTGTAATACACATGCCGGTCCACCGTGGCAGTGTCACGTTTTCAACACGTTCTCATTCTGGGGTCAAGTTAGCAATAATAAATATGCAACGATCTGTTAGACTTTCAAAATAAAGCTTGCTGAGAAACTTTTCAGGTGAGTCGCAGTTTGGTTAGTTTTAGGAAATGATCATGGTTTGGATTAAAATAACTAGTTTAATCAATGCTGATGATTGATTTCACAGGGAAACGAACCCCGTCTTCTGCGTGAAAGTCCTGTGTTTGACCCATTACTTTTATGTTTGTTAATAGCAAATACTTAAGTAGAATTTTGAGATCAAGACTTCTTGAGTTGCATTCAGGCTTGAATTGATTAACCTTTGATCAATATTTTGAAATAATTTTGCTTCAAATTTTGCTCTGGCCTCTTCTTTAAGTTTCTATTCAACATAATACCTTATTATCTCAATGTAATGTAATGAAACAAATGTATATGAGACACAAAAAGCCAATTTATAATTTTGGCCGATAAAAAATGTGCTTGGCTGGTGGATGTTTTCATCTACCAGTCCCCTTGGCTGGTGAGTCAAAAGGTTTATTTCGGACACTGGATTTAGGGAAGTGTCCAACAACCCCAGCCAAACTCATTATCTGAGATAGTGTTACATTCACCAGACACATCGGTTAGTCCTCATCCTAAAAGCTTTTGCTCTTGTACCATTTAAAGTGAAACATACTATTTTGAGTCGAAAATCTACCCCCATTATCATTGTAAACCGCATGTGTGCCATGCTTGACAGGCATAGCAACAGTAACTAAGGGGGGGGGGGGGCAGCAAACTGTTAATTGAGTTCTCTCATATACACCACAGGCCAAAATGAAGTTTTGTTCCCAGCATCGAACCAGAAGGAAATAGCTCAACATCTACTGGAAATTGTATGAAATGTATAGATCCCAGATGATGTATCGTAATAACTTTGGTGATTCCCTGACTATTTGATGTTGACATTTTGATCCTCAACTTTTAAGCTTAACTTTTCATCTACCGCCTTGGTGATCTTTGGTGATCCCTTAACTTTTCATCTAGCGGTATCATCAGGTCAAAATTTTGATTTGTCCAATACTTTGGTTGATAACCAAATACTTGCAAAACTAATGACATTCCCATCAGCCCCAGCTGCACTTTGTGTTTAGTGCTATTTAGCAATGCTAACATGCTAATCTAAGATTGTGAACATTGCAAACATTGTTACTTTAGCATTTAGCTCAAAGCACCACTCTAACTAAGCCTCACAGAGCTGCTAGCATATCTATAGACTCTTAGTCTTGTTTAATTCATCTTTAATGGAATTAGGTTCTGTATAATAAAAAATTCAAGTTATAATATAGGGGTGCACGGTGGATAAGGAGAATAAGGAGATCGTGGGTTCGTGGGATCGATTCCCGGACCAGACCAACATCGCACAATCTCTCTGGGTGGAGTCTGCATGTCCTCCCCGTGTTACCGTGTGTTCTCTCCGGGTTCTCCGGCTTCCTCCCACCGTCCAAAGACATGCATGTGTAGGTTAATTGATAACTCTAAATTGCCCGTATTGAATGAATGTGAGAGTGAATGGTTGTCTGTCCTTGTTTGTGTCTGTGTTAGCCCTGCGACGAGTTGGGTCACCCGCGACCCCTAACGGGACCAAGCGGTAGAAAATGGATGGATGGAAGTTATAATATACAAAAGAAAGATTAACACTCCATATTGTATTCAAGCTTGATGGTTTAGACAAGAAGTGAAGAAAATATCTGACTTGTAGATTTTTTAGTGATGCGAGACCCAATGAAAGATCGATACACCCCAATGCTCCCTTGCAACTAAGCACAATGTCCTTTCCAGTAAATTGAAACGTGGCGTGAGAGCAAGATGAGGGTTGGTGGACCGGGGCTGGTAGCCTGTCGTGATTGGGTAATGGGTCTAATGTCCCATGCAGTGCTTATCCTGCCTCCCAGATGGATGATGATGAGTTGATGGGGGGGGCAGAGGCGAGTATGTTCCCCCGGGGACTGGAGAGAGGAAGAAAACACTCTGATACTGACTTCGTCCTTAGGTGAGGAAAGAGGGATAGAAGAAGCTGGAGGGCAGAGACAGATGGAAATCATGTTGGTGTGCAAATGGGGAGGCACTAACCATTCTATTACATTTCTATACCATAACTAAATGAAAAACTTGCTCAACATGTGTCAAAATCTGTAAACAAGGGTTCAAATAGAGCCTATATTGATTGTGTCATTTAAATCTGACCAAAATCATGTCACTGTATATGACATCCCATTTAGTTCCAATTTTAGGTTTTGAGAAAGACTTGCTCATATTTCCAAATATTGATTGAACTGACAGACCACAGTAATACGTGAAATATCCCCTTTAACAGTGAGAATTATTCTCTAGTCAGGCCAACCATAAATAGACTCCTACTGAGGCCCAGCTGAAAGTGGATTTGTGTGATTGCCTGTGTACACAGCCAAAACATTCAACTAGTACTCACGGGCAGAGAATTAGCATCACTGGAGAATTGTTTTGAAATTTGTTCCAGAGAGTCGGGTGCCAAAAACTTGTGCCTCTCTCAGGTCTAAGTCCATCTTCTGCTGTCAATTTGCTCCATCAGGAGTGTATTACAAAACAGTGATGGGAGAAAAGAGGTAAGGGAGAGGAAAAACAAAGATGTGCCAGTGCATCTACTGTAAAAAGGGCTTGAAGAATCGTCTCGGACAAGTGCTTGGAGAATTCTACAGACATGAGAAGGTTCAGTTAAAAGGAAGGAGGGGGTGAGAGCACAGAGAGAGACAGAGATTGAGTGAAAGTCAGAGGGAAGATGAAAGGGGTTTTCTTCTATCCTTCCATCGACCCCGAGGCTGGATTGATAGCTGTCACCTCCTGAGATAGGTCTCCTCCTCAAGGGCTGCAGGTAAGGGTATGACTACTGACAAGTGTGTGTGAATATAATCAAAGAAAACTGGATGAGTCGACTGGTGAGATCAATGTACTGTGACCTATGAACATTTTTTTTTTCCAGTGTCATCATCAGATTAATTGCACAGAATTATAATCACATGTGATTATGCATGGATACAGCCAGGCAAGTGTCACTAACATGGCACTGAACGCAAAGCTCCACTTCACTGGAGACGCTGATGGAACGCCCCTCTCAGGAGCTCGTAATGCTAGTACCTATTAGCTTGAATGGAGAAACTGCACCTATGCTTGTGTGTGTAGGTGTGAGTGTGTGTACATGCAGAAAAGAGCATTATGCCACAGAATTAACGGTGCATTGATGTACCTGGAGGATGTAAGCTGCTACTTTCACAGCTGGGCAGAGGACAGCAGTGAGTCCTTATGTGTCTAATGAAAATAGAAAACCAGTGAACACACAAACCTACACACCTACACGACGTGCACGCATACACATACCTCCAAACCACATACACACACCGTCTAAGAGTGTCTGTTCCACTATCTGAAGTGTTTTGCCAGAAAAACATTCACATGGTGAAAGTTAATTAGGTTGCTTTATTCACTGAATTGTCTCTGCTTCTTTTGCAGTTAATTGCTGATTCTGTTAGATAACAGTGTCCACAGCTTTTGATGTTCTGCAAGTACCATCTTTCAGCCCACTCTGCCATTAAAATGATCGGGATTAAGTGTGAAAAACATACAAGTGTTAAAATCTAAGTTATTCTAGGCATTTGTGCAATTGGAGTCTGTGTTAGCACCTACTATCAAACCAAATTTGACTCTTCATCAGAGGTAAGTAATGCAGGTAAGAAATGCAGGTACCCATTTTAGTGTTGATGCAATAATTCAGTCTAAAATTTCAACTCACTTCTTGTCCCGTGAATCTAGAGCCTTTTCAGATTTTTGATAAACAGACTGTACGCTACCTGCCCAGCACCAACTGGCAGACAGACAAAGTTAGCAACTAGCTAGTAGTGGAGCATTTAGCAGCTAAAGAGCCAGATTTTCCTCAGTTAGTGGAGACAAAAACAGAGATAAGTGGAGAGTAAATATTGGACTTACATTCTTCAGGTGGTCAGAAAAATAAATGCTAATGTTGTTTTGTGTCTGCAGGATGTGTAAATAGGAAAATGTTGGCTTACTCGTTAGCCATATCAACTTTTTAAGGTGATGATATGTCACTGTTTTGGTTCACCCAGGTGGCAACAAAAATCAGTTGATGCTGCTTTAAATCTGTTTGGCTAAATGTGTTATTGTTTGTTCTAACTGAAAAACAGAGCAGTCAAAATAATAACTTAGTAACCTAAGGTGTAAACAGAGACAGATAGATACAGGAACCACTTAGCTGTACCAACCTTGTTAAGGAGTGTAGATCAAATACGACTATGTGTCTGTGTGTTTGAATCTTTGTGTGCCAGTCAAACAGACAGAGGATGAGTCGAGTTCCCCGCTGTGCTGGAATTTCCCTCGCTGACACTCTCACGGGAAGTCGTCTCACTTTAGACCCAACAGGAAACGTGAAGCGAGAGCAACACATGCTGATATTCTCATGTACCGTTATTCTGAAATCTGTTGTATTCAATTTTGATCTATTTTCTCTTTGTCTGTTTATCCCCTCCCTTGCGGTCTCCCCCATCTCCCCCTTCGACTCTCAGCTCCTCGTCTTTCCTTTCTGTGATGATGATGGCTCATGTCTGTTTCCTGATGCACAGACACTCTTCACGGTTCCCCTAAACAATTTGGCACTAATGGAAATCTTCAATATTGCATGCTGAAGCCCTCTGGGTGCTGTTGATGGCCTGTTGTTGGAGATTGGTATATATGAGAGGTGGTCAGCTGGAGCAAAGGAAAGAGCTTGCTATGGCGTAAATAAATGAAACTGAGTTGGAGAAAAGGAGGGAAAATCAGTGAATGTTCTAACTGTGTGTATATAGTCTAATAAATAATTAAAGCCAGCATGTTGGGAAGAATAGATAAGACAAGGTTAAGAAGTTTGAGGAGTAGGCCAACAGAGCATAAGACAGTTACAGAGCAATTTAATAATGAATAAAGGGTTGCAAGGGTCTAACCGCGCTAATTAGCTACCAGCAACTAACAGTTACAATTAGCATTAGTTAGTGGTTATATTAATAATAATAATGATCGATTACATTTATATAACGTTAGCGTTCTATCTCGATACCCAAAGTGCTTCACAGTGAAGGGGGGAAACTCACCTCAACCACCACCAATGTGGTTAGGTTAGCTAACGTTACTACAGCAACAAGTAAAGCTGTCCATCAGGAAATTCCATAAATCGTCGTCGTCAAACTGGCCTCATAACATTACTGACATCTTTATGACAAGTCCAAATGATTCCACTTTACTTGAGGTCAAGGGAATTATTCATCACACCGTTATAAAAGCATTTGACAGTGTAATAAAACTTACTGACATCTTTATGACAAGTTCAAATGGTTCCACTTTACTTGAGGTCAAGGGAATTATTCATGACACAGTTACAATGGTCTCATGACAGTCGTCAAAACCAAGCACATGACAGTATAATGTGATGTTAACACATAACGCTAAATAGTTACTTAAGTATGATAATTAGGCCTGTTATGGCATGTTTATGACATGTTATGTTGTCTTGGTTAATGTCAAGTTGTCATGACAAAGACATCTTAAACAATGTAAACTTTGCATTAAAAGGGACATAATTGACCAAATGACACTTAATGACAACAGTCATAAACCTTCCTGTTCATGACAGGTGTCATGTCATGGTTATGATGGTGTCATGTCAGTCTCATGAAGCCACCTTCAAATAAAGTGTTACCCAAATAGCAAATGCAAGCCATGAGAGATATTTGCATTCCACATTAACCCAAAATGCTGTTAAACAAATTGCAAGACAGGAAGCAGTAGCTGTCCCATCTACGTCAAGTCCAACTGATTTAAAGTTCTAGAAATTCACCAAAAAAGTGTGATGATCGCAATTCTTCCTCTCATAAATATTTTGCAGCCTTTGCACAGCCAAATGGTATTCATCAGGTCATATTTAATTCATCGCTGTGTAATGTTTTTCAGCTGAACACGGTCCTTCGCAAGAAAAGCCTTTAGCTCTGCAAATGTGGCCTTGGTTTGCAGTCCGTATCCAGCAGGTGAAAGCGGCAGCTGGAGGGAATCCTGTTTACTCCCGCTCTATCTCCCTACAGCTCTCTGCATACGGACACGACTGGATTATGCAAAGTATCTTTTCACACACCTCTGAGCGAAGAAAGACGGGAATAGAGATCTTTGGCATGAAAGGGCTTTATCTTTGTTTGTGGCTCTGGTAAGAAGGCTACTGTCCCTGCGTTGTGTTGTTTTGTGGCCTTACATTTGAAGTGGCACAACCACCTTCATTCCCTGAGAATGTGGATGTCGCAGGTGATGCAGTGCAAACCTTGCCCCATATGTCGCATTCTGGATGGAAAATTTAAATAAGATTCAGTGACCTTTGAACTCTAAGTTTGTGCTAACACAATGGCTACTGCCTTGGCCTGTTGTCAAGCTGTGACAGCAGACCTTGGACATGCAGCAGATCTCTTATTTCGCCCCTCACACTGCTGTTGCTCTTTTGCCAACTCATCCGCCTCGCTTGCCTTTCATCCGCCTCTTCTGGAATATCTCACATCTTTCCATTTACCCCCTCCCCCTCCCCCCGTCAACCTCTGGCCTCATTATGGGAAAGCTTTAGCGTGCACAATGGTGCATGCTCACAAACTGTAGCGGAGTGTAAGCATTAAATAATATCGTAATAGAGAGAGACAAAAGAGGAGGGGAAAATGAGATCAAGTGAATGCGCAAGAAAGAGAGAGAGAGGTCTGAGGCACTAGGGCTGCTCTGTGCAACACGCCCCGGGGACAGAACTATTTCCTCCCATTAAAGACTATTTGCTGGGATCCAAGATTTAAAAGGTACTGCAGGAAAAACACATCTACTGTCATATAGCTCAGCTTTCTGGTAAAATGTATTTTGCAGTATTTTAGACCAAAACTAGTTAAAGGCAATGTTAGTGGGGAGCTTCTATTTAAAATTTAAAAAAGGGAGGTTGGTTACGCATACAGAATGTATTTGGTTTCAAGAGGTAAAATTGCCTGTCCACTAACTGGCTGTGAACAATGTGCCTCGGGTACAGGGGTTACTTTCTCTATTTTAAAAATCTTGCAGAAGAAACATTCAAGGAAAATAAAAAATCAGTCACTAAAATGGCAACATTTCAGGTCCTTGATTAGGTAGAGACTAGAGAAGAACGCCAAACATATTTTGTCAATAATATAAAAGTTAACTATAAAGCGCTCACTATAAACCATGCTTAATTAGCCAAATAATAGGCCTTTTTCACAGTTAGAGTAAGCTATGATAGTGTGACAGTGAGCCAGCATGCACTATAGCAGGGCCCTGCAACCAAACCAGCTAAATGGATTTCAGTCAAAACTAATTTTATTAAGTATACCTGTACTTTTCCTACTGTGAGAAAATGTCTTCCATAAAAAAGACCTATGACGGTCCAGCTGAACATTTTTTAACATATTATCTGGGTCTTACAAAACAACAAGCTACAGAAAGGATACAAGGAAAGAAATTTAATGAGGTGAAAGAGAGGATTAAGAAGAGAGTCAATAAGACTGAAGGTACAGGATACAATAATTGTCGGATGCAGCCTCCCACAATTCTGACGTCGGAAAAATGTGTAGGTAGGGGTTCCAGATGCTGCTTTACCATCCGACAAACACACTCGTTGAAGCATACTGACTAATTTAAGAGTCTACAGCCAAGCTAGCAGCTCTGTGAGGCTGCACTTAGGTACACTAGTGCTTTGACCTAAATGCTATTGCCAGTATGCTAACATTCTCACAATGCCAATGTTAACATGCTTACATTTAATGGGCATAATGTTTACCATGTCTTAGTTTAGCATGCTAACATGCTAACATTTCCTAATTAGCGCTAGACATGGTATTTATTTATTTATTGAATGTCTCGGCAGTTCATCAAATAGTTGTTGAGATATTTCACTCTGTACCAAAGTGGTGGACCAAGAGACCAACACTGCCATCCCTAGCAGCATGGCTAAAAAGCCCTTATGTGTTATATAGTAAGAAAATGTAACCAGAATATGCTTTAATAATCTGTCACTACACTCTTTTCTCCTAACCATACAGAGAATATAAGCATGAATTATCTCCAAGAGATGCTGAACTAGGAATACTGAACTGACCACTTATCCTGCATCAGCACTTTGGCCCTGCAGCCAGGCAAACAGGAAGACATACATATGGAAACACTATAGATCCATCTATATTAAACAAGTGTTTATTAGATGACGTTTCAGCCATCTTGATAAAGGCCCAAGCTTTCTCATCTTTTCTTTTTTTCCTAGTTTCTGTGATCAGCAGCTCACTACAGATTTTGGTGTGCTTTACTTCTCCTTCATAGACAGATACACTTTACATAACCAGTGGCCCAACACACTGTCTACCGAGCCATCAAAACAGCCACAGAGGCACAAAAGGCAAGCATCCAGATGAGCAGCAGGCCTGCCAGTCAACCATACAGACATCCAGCCAGACAGGCAGGCAGGCAGGCAGGCTTCCATTATGTTCTGGGCTGTGAGTGCTGATTGCTCGCCACTGCTGCCCCTGTCAGGATTAGCCATTGTGGCCAGAGCAGAGTGGATGGGCTCAGAGCCCGAGATGATGCTGAAAACCTCCTCTGTAAGCAGCAAGGGGCTGGAGTGTATTCACTGCGGACTGAATAAACATTTACGGTAGATAGGCACCGACATCCAGGCTGGCACAGAACCACACAGGCAAGCACTTGAAATCTCACAGACGCACACAAAATGACAATCAACACTGCATACGCAAGTGTGCATGCACAAACAAACACACACACACAAGCAAACAAGTGAGAAACTACACAGGAAAACAATCAGGCTGCTCTCTCTTTTTCTTTCTCTCTCCGTCCATCTCATCCCTCCTTCCCCAGAAAAGTGGCAGGCAGGCAGCAGGGCTGGACTCATGCCCCGTCAGAGTGGTCAGCAGTAACAGGATTAGCTGGGAGAGGGAGCATGACGACAAGCCCGTTTGCCGCTGCGCACTGTCATTATTGAAATACATTACACACTCAAAATGGAGCTGCTGGAGCCAAACTGCTGCCGACTTAATTACTCCAAGAGCACTTTGTGGCCGTGGCACATTTTAATAATTTCTTCCTCTTCTCACCCCGCTCCTTCTGCCCACTGATTTGGGAGAGGTTCAAAAACATGGCGCCCTTGCTGCAGCTCCCTGTCCACTCCTTATTCACCCATCACTTCCACATCTTGCACTCCTTTCTTCTGTTTGTTTAATTTTCTTTCAAATGTTTCACATTGTTTTGATGATACACATCACAGCACAATTATTGTTTAGTGTACTGTATATTATATATATAAATATGATATAAACATATTTATAGTGTGTGTATGTGCAAGTGTTGGACTGTGGGTTGAAAACCTACCTCTGCTTACACAAACACACATCTGGAGACCTAACCAGAGATCCCTTCTCATTTTAGGAACATCAAGCTCAAACTCAGATCCTGCTGCTCTTCAGCGCACACCATGATGCACTTTTCCTCGACTAAAATCAAGTTCAATTAGCTCCTAGATCAATTCTTACGACGAGCAAACTGTTGCGCTGGCAGCTGCACACAGACCTCCTCCTGGCTGACTGCTTTCTACACTTAACCTCTCAACAGCATCGCTCAAGGCCATATGGCTTGACGTCCAGGTAGATAATATTACCAATAGATGTTAGCCGTAGGAATAGGATATCCTGGTGAGGAGCGTTAACAGCCCTGCAGAGAAGGAAAAAAAGGGAGGAATAAAGATGGAGAGTTTTGGAAAGGGAGGGAAAATAGGAGGAGATGAAGACAGAGAAAATAAATGACAGACAGAGAGTCCTTAGTACAGTCACGCAAGCATGAATTAAAATGCCAACTCTGTGCAGGAGAAACACCAGGGGGTGTGCACATAGTGCAGGGCAGGATCACTGCTCTGTCTGTGCTGCTGAATCACACACATGCACATGCAAACAAATGTGCACAAGCACACATGCAGGGAAGTTGTCAAATTCCGTTAACTGTAAAGTGCTTCATTTAGATAGACTACATTTATGGTTATTACCCCTCCAGAACAGATATAGCTGTAAAACATTAACATGATGTGATGTTCTTTCAAACATAGCGCAGTTCCTCTCTGCTTTTTCCTCAGTGTAAAAGAAAGCCTTCTAAATTTGCAACTACACACCTGCATGCAACACTCTGCCACTGAAACTGATAAATGAAATTCGTTAGTATGGCGTCTGAGTATTAAATAGCCAAGGAGACACAAACACGGAATCCCCTCTCTTTCCCATAAGGCAGCACAGCGGGGCACATATGGTAAGGTAGATTTATCTCATTCTAAGAAGTGTATTTATCTACTTTAGAAGTCTCTCTGGATAAGATAAATGATATCACCTGCGGCCACTAGGGAAATTAAATCGATTATTTTCTTAGTGTGCTGCAGTACAGATGGCACAGGGTCCTCGACTTGCAATTGTGTATTCATGCAATCAACGCTCAAGTGGTGGATTATAAGATACTTTTTTTTTTTTACTTTGCCTTTGCTTGCACAGTTCTATCCAAGTCCAACTACTGTATGTCACAGCTTATACTGTTCAGTGACACAGTGCAGGTGCTGTGAGTAAAACCCTATAGGCTTGCCTGTGATACTTGCATTGTATTTATTCCAGCCTCAACCTGTTTTTTCCTCTTCATTTCTGTCCTCTTTCGGCAGTAGATTACGGTAGAGTCACGCACCAGTTACATCAACAGACTTAACAGGCTCACAAGGCCAGAACAAAAATGTGTGAAAAGCAGGTGAGTGGCAAGAAGCGTTGAGAGTGTGAGGTGCAAACTAGGTCCTGGGGGAGCATAAAGTGCACACATGTAAATTGCACTGCAAACACTTGATACAACATACGCGAGAATAAATGCATACGAGATGTGAGCACAAAGGAGGGGAGTGAGGGGAGAAGAAGAAGAAATAAGAACCAATAATAGTAAAAACAGATGGAAACCCCCAAGAAACATATGTTTTACCATCCATATCTGCTTGAGACCAATTTAAATGGTTTTGATAGCATTAGGGAGGCATGTATGTGCATTGATTTCTTCGTTCAGGGGAAGATAAAAAAAAAACAACTGCTTGGAAACTCCAGACATCAGCAGGAAATAAGCAATGGATGAGGAGAGATGATTGCTACATATTCCATCAACAACAAAGGCTTTTTTTTTTTTTTAAGAGGGTCAAGTGATGAAGGTGCGTCAGACTGCGCGGAGACAACAACAATAAATGGCTGTTTGGCTGTGACATGCAAGTTAATTCGATGAAACAACAGGAAGTGAGCTCTTCTGCATTTTGCGTTGCCTGATGCGATCGAAATAGCTCAGTAGATATAAGTATCTGCAGTGTGGCTGCACCCATCGCTCCTAAATATTTAAAACAATCAAGTTGCTTTGTGTGCATGTGTTTTGACATGGTCACTGTGTCACATTAGGTGATCATATAGCAGACGTTGTGAGGCATCCCTGATGCTGCGTTGGTTGTCTTCCACTATGATATACTACTATAAGGACTGAAATGGGCAACCGTCGCACCTGATGATGTACTTGGTAATAATAAAACATGTGACCTATTCCAATAAATAACCATTATCTGCCAAAAAAACTTGTTTTCTGTATGAGTGTGGGTGTATCTGTGTGTGTGTGTGTGTGTGTCTCGGCACCATATTTGGAATTGGTCTGTACAGTCTGTGGTGTTCAGACACATCTAGCAGAGACCAGATTTGTTCTGGGTTGAGCTGTGTTTTCTGTTTAGAGTTTGGTCCTGTTGTAAGCATTTGCTCACTGTCTCCGCTGCTTGTTTTGTTGCGACACACACCTCATTCCTTCATTTAATTTTCATATCCTATGCAGCGAGAATGGATGTGTTGAACAAAGTGTGAAAGAGGCAGTGACAAGCCAAAAGAAAGCCTAACTGAACAAGGGCGAGACTCTGCTACATCACCTGTCTGCTGCTTACAATGATGCTAAAACACAAATGTCACATTTAGGAAGCTCCTCGCCTTTGTTGCCTTCTGTAACCTAATCTTTTTGTCTACTTTACATTTCCATCCTGACCCTCCTTCCCATGTGATTTCACATCATTTCACACTTTGATTCCTCTGATGACTCCCAAATGCTGGCATCAAACACAAACAACTCTGATCTGAATGACCCAGAGAGGTTTAAATGTCTGGTAATGTCTATTAGTCATTAGAACTAGCAAAGCCCCCGGAAAAAGTGGCAAAATGTCTTCATCTCTCTAAATGCAGTGCAGTGGAATAGCTTCATTTTGGCCTGATGTTGTGTCACCTGTATGAATGAGATTAATCTACACAGACCTTTGGCCTTCCGATTTTGAAAATTTTCACAAATGTACATACGTCTTATTTCCATACGTCTTATGACCCTGGTGAAAAATGATTTCATTAATATAGCATAATCACTTTCAGAGACTTGTATGCACAAGTCTTCAATGTGTCTTCTGTGTCTTCTATGCAAATTTCCAACACTTCCTGGAGTGGCACTAGGGCTGGGGCGATGCATCAACGTAATCGACGTCATCAATTACGGAAATACGTCAATTTGCATAGCGTGCGTCGGCGTGTCGCATGGAAGTATGGCTGCGCCCGGTCAAAGCATGGATTCCCCCGCAGAACAAGCTGCAGCTGAAACACCTCACCCACGATTATCCAAAGCACTGTTTCCCACGCATAGACTCACTTGTTTTGTAAAAGCTTGTAAGTGCACCTGTTGGTGGCATTGATGTCATTCGGTACCACGATGGTTTCGACCGTTTCGATTGGCTCCGTCATTAACAACAAGGCTCCTCCACAAGCGGCTAAACTGCTGTTGCGAAAACGGAATCGCAGGTGAAAAAAATCCAAAATGCGAGTCGTGTTTTTTGGGCCACTTCATAAAACTTGCTGCTGACAAAGAAAGTCAACACAGCAGACACATACAGGGAGAGAGAAACAGAAAGAGGCGGGGTGGAGCGAGCCGTGAGACAAAGGTGCAGTGTGCGCATGTGTGTGGGGAAAAGAGGATTGAAGGGAAAAGCAAGGTGAGCAGATTAAAGTCGTTTGTGAGTAAACACTAAAATAAGGTGGAGAATCAAGTAGAATTAAAATGATGGCATAAGAAATACCATACTAGAAATAGGGTAAAGTATTCTTTCAAATATTATATATATATAATTTTTTAAATAGACAAGTATATTTTTTGTTGCAGAATAATGCCCTGCAGTGCATATTTTGTTTCTTGTTACATTTGTTTGTTCTCAAGAGAAAATGATTGAATAAAATATTGAAATATTAATGAGACACATTTTTGCTGTTTATTTTGGGTAAATTAATTGTTATATTAATCGAGTAATAAAGATAATCATTATAATAATTGATAAATTAGTTGTTAGATTAATCCACATAATCGAAGACATAATCATTAGATATGAATAAAAAATAATCTTTAGGTGCAGGCCTAAGTCACGCCATCAAGCCAAATTTGGGTTCACTTTTTAGCCAATAACTTTTAAACATATTAATCAAAAAAACTAAAATAAAAGTCACTGTGTTTCACAGGTCAATACGAACACAGTGAATGAACTGCAATTAAGTTTCGTCCAAAAGAGATTTTTTTTTGGCCTTTGCTATTATTTCATCTTTTTTATTTTATTCCCAATTCCTTTGAACAGCAACAACACATTTATACTACTAGCAGACAAGTATTGTCTGTGCAGCCATTGCCTCATAAGTCCATTGTAGTTCAAATCCGCCCTCTGTTCTGCCCTGTTCATTCTTTTTCTGTTCTTTCATTCTTTTATGTGTTTTTCATAGTTTTTGGAAAATAATAGAATTCTAGTTCTTCATACTTCAAAAACAGTATGTAGTGACTCCATGAAGTTGACTTCAATTAGATGACAAATCAAACTTAGGCCTGTCAATTCAAGATGCTCACACGTTTCAACTGCACATTGCTCCCGCTGTGCAAAGATTCATGGCGGCTGGTTTACAGCGCTGAGGAATTTTGGACACAATTTCCTTGCTTGATGTGATTTTGTTTAATTTTTATGTGAATATGGCCTTACATAAATGCTATATTTGACTTATACATGTGCATAGTGTTTTTTGCACATTATGTATTTAATATGTATGGTACATGAATGTTCATATGTTGAATGCTTGTTAGCATCAGTGTCTCACTGTTTTTGCCCTGGTGGAGTGCTCTCCTCAACTCACCACCTTCATCATTTAGCCCTTCTTTGAAGTTCAACCTCAAAGACCAGCTTCAAAGCTTCGTCTCGCCCACGATAACATGTTGCTCCTTATGTGAGGAAAATATCAATAGGACTGTGCATCTGCTATTATGATTTAATGGCTATGTTATTGAATGACTAGAGTTGAAGAATTTATAATTAGTTTTGCTGGGGAAAATCATTACTATTTGATTAGCTCAACCCCCGTGTTTCACTGCAGTACATACTTTGCATATTAATTTGATGTCTTTGTGTGCATGAGAATTTTGTGTGTGTGCATTTGTGTGTAGAGTGATATGCAGTTGCACGCAAGTCAGCTGACAGTTGTTATTGGAGGTGTGTGTGTGTGTATGTGTGTCTTGTGGTTTTGTGTGTACATTTTTAGACTTGAGCAACTGCGTGTGTTCATGCACATATAAGTTCTTGTTTCTGCGTGCATGCAGTAAAACATACAAGGAAATAAATCTTACATAAGTTTTGCATAGATTGGATTTTAGAGTGCTGCAAGGTTTTTACAACAAATTGGCACTGAGTGCACTAGAACAGAAGTGTATGTAAATGTGGTCTTTCAAAGTAAAAGTAAAAGTTGATTAAATATCCACTCCGCAGCCCCATACCTTTTACTGCAGAACACCCCCCCCCCCCCCCAACACACACACACATGGCTCAAACCTCACAAAGTAGTGGCCAGATATATTTACAAGCCAAACAAAGGTCCACTTGGTCCAGTAGGGCTGGGCAATATATTGAATCATTTCAATATAGAATATAGAATAGGAGAATTTTTCTAGAATTTTTCTTTTTGAACAATGTGCAAAATTTATTTAAGGTCACATCTTTGAGAGGGACAGAATGAAGAAAGACTCTGCACACCAGTCTGCGCCCCCGGTTTGTGGTTGTTGACAAGGCATCATCTTTGGTTACAAGAGGTGAAGCCAGAGGAGATGACTGAGTGCAGTTTCAGTCTGTCCCTACCTGCCGGTTAGCTGTCCAGCACTTTGCAGGGAAAAAATCAATTAAAAGTCGTCCCCAACTTGAAAAAAATAACCAGTATAAAATGTGGCATGATTTGGTTGATAGATACTGTTGATTGGAACTCAGGTTGATATGTATGAGGCTGAACCACCATGCTGTGAGAGCTGTCACTTCCCTGGCTGTCTCTCACTGCCTGAAGAGATTAAAAACAAGCAGACAGGCAGATGGATGTCACTGCTAGCATTCCAGTGAGCGCTCCAGTATAACAGTTGGAGATAATAAATTGCTGTGTGGTGATCATACGCTGTTGGATACTAATTAATCTGAAATCAGACAACTGACCCTTTATTGTCTATAATATACGGTATACATACAAGGTAGTGGCATCATATAAATATAATATAATAAAATAAAATTTTGACATAGCTGTGGGTTTGTAATCTCATTTATCTCACAGAGTTATACTAACAAGAGCTGCTAGTTAAGCTTGACTTCCAGTCATGCCTATTTTTTCACTGTAAAGCAGTTTCAGGTCTTATCCCTCATGCACTACACTGCCAAGCTTCTAGAATCACATATTTCCACATGCAGATGAATTTCGCAGTACCACTTTTTGGTGTCACCGGGCCATTAGAGCTACGCCTGGCTTCAATACAGGTATGCAAATGACTGCTGCTCTTTTTTTTTCTTCTTTTGACTATTTATACACTTAACAAGTTATGAAATGTTTGTTTACAATATTTCACTAAATCAGTTTAATCTGTTATATTAGTTGTGGATCAAACAATTGTGTGTGTAAGTGCAAAGAAAATATAATCCTTAAAATCATCAAGAAGGACAGAAAAAAAATGTTGATGAAGGAAAGAACACATATAGCTTCAGGGAATCAACTCAAAGTACATGATTAGATGAAAACAAGTTCTCCACGCATCTTCCAGCAGTATGCAGCTGAATCAGGAGCTTCTCAGAACAAGGACAGCAGAGACAAAAAGACACAGTAGTGTACTATTAAAGGCTTCAAATAAATCATTGTATCATTCGAGACTTCTTGAGCATGCCAGGAATTGTACATCGTTTTGCATTAGATTCAGATTCTCACATAATTAATACAAATTCATCCAACCTTTTATGTGAGATCTCTTCACCTCCTTTGCCTTTGTGTGTTCAGTTTTTTATGTATATTGGTGCCACTGCTCTAGTCATTTAGTCTGGCGTGTCAGCAGTTCTTGGGGGTTCTTCACTGTGTAGTAGTGTGGGCTCTAGAGGTCAGAAAATACCTCTGTATTCTCAGCTGGTGGTTGATCTAAATTAGAGATAAGGGAGAGTTTGGGTGAAACGTACTCGTTTTCTTTGCTCTCAGGCATTTTCTTTGCTCAATCGCTGCAGGGCTGGCTCTTATCTGATAGGTCAGTGAGGCTTCTCCCCAACCCCTGGGAATGAGACTTAAACATTACCAATTAAAAAAAAATAAAAAAAATCCCTGAGGTATGGCTCAAAAGGTCATAGTCATCGTGCCATGGTGTGTCATTACATTCACTGAAATGTCTACATCACCTCCATAAAGTTGAGCAGTGAGGACCCTTCATACCGTCCTCTGTAACCGTTTGGAAGCGATTCAGATGGACAATATTGCCTTTGATTGAGATAGATATTGCCAGAGGGGAAATACTCAATGTGGAAGCCATAGTAATTGACAATCTCTTAACTTCCTATTTTCAGTCTGTGCAGTGCAACTACCTCCATAGTCCACTCGTTTAAAATAACAGTTGAGAGATGTATTTGTAGGCTGACAGACTTTTTGTTTAAAATTTCCTCTGTGTTTGCAGTTTGCTGTGAGCTATTCTGCCCAAACAGTACATCTGCATGAACAGGACAATATCTCCAGAGTGAAACACACAGTACTGGGTGCTATAACTGCATGTGCAAAAGAACAGTAGAAGAGGAAATGTGTTTTACGAATAACACTATGTCGGTTGTATTGAACAAACCAGCTTTGTGGCCTTCCAAACATGAAACAGGATCTGGCATGGACTGTCAGCAATAACAACGGTTTATGATAGATTTTTTTTCTTTCACAACCCTGATGTCAATTTTCATGTCATTGCTATATTTGAAAACATTGTAATTGTTAGGTCCCTCAAAAAAAAAAAAACAGGTAAAATCTGTGGTAAAATCCAAAGGACCAAAGAAGCATAAAAGTAAAACATGAAAGTAGAAAATAAAAAGGGACCTCAAGGACAAATTACCACATTATTTTTTCCAACAAGAAAAGAAAAAACTGGGAGTCTTGGCCCTTTTTGGTTCCTGTGGTTAAGACCAGTGGTACAGTAGAACATTTCTGCAAACAGAAAAGGTGCTCAGTGTGTTCTACATTTTTGTAACGGTGCAGTAAAAGGTTTTCAATAAAACAAGGTTAAAAGCGTGACTCATAGTTTACTAATTTGATGAGGCAGGTAGAGACTGGGAACAGGTAACCAATCAAAACAGGCAAAGAAAGTCCAAAGGGGCCTAGTAGGCACAAAAAGCCATGCAGAGGTAAAAAAACAGGACAGGAAGAATGTGGCGAGGAAGTCAGTTCAGAGAATTATACCACAATATGATCTGCTGTATAACTGCACATAGAGTAAGAAAACAATGTAAATACATAATTAATGCTGGCCCCACACTAGAGAATAATTGCTCAGATTTTGCGTCCTTCGCCCCTCCTGACAGCCAATGAGAGTGAGCTGACCGGGAAGCGCCACCAACCGGATGTTGTGTACTTGCTCGTGCTGCAAAATGTATAAGCCATGCTGATTCCGTCTTCTCAGCCATGACTTTGTCCGCAGTTTTTTTTCTCTTTTTTTGTTTTTTTCGGAACAAAACATAACAAACACAAGGGCAACCTGCCTTCATGTTTGTTTGTGAGATCCCAAGTCCCTGGAATCACCCCCTCTGAAATCATTTAGTAAAAGTGTGTGGTCCTGCGTCTTGACTGAATCGTCTGGTGTGTGCGCTCTTACGATTCAAATATTAATATGTGGTCTCCCACATTTTAAAAATCAGTTAAGATTAAGAATTGAGAGGCTATAGCATGTCCCTGACACCAACTCAGTTTTGAAGCAATTTATTCTAACACTGTAAGGTCTACACTTGCAAAAGCTGCAGTGAGATCTACAAAGTGGACCTGCTGCTCATGAAAGGTCCTTGATAAGTCTAAGGAGAGCAGTTTTGTGCTGTCAAGAACTCTGAGAGAGATTGGGATTTCCCAGCAATTATTATTTTCACTTGTAAACCATATATCAAAATCTTACAAAAACCTTGAATAAAATAACAGCAGGAAGACGGGCTTTTATTTAGCAGGAGACAAGTGAGCAAAAGTAATTGGGCTGTTTTCAAGTGGCAGGGCTTATGTTCTTCAAAGGAAGAGTACCATCAAGAGCAAAGTCAAAAGGGCAATTAAAATGATCAAAACTCTCCTCAGTATTGACCAGAAGTACGGGAGTAGTGTTGGAAGTGCTTGTCAAAAAGGCCTCTGAGAATTTGCTAGAAGCGGTTGTTAAGCATGTAGGAGCAGAGAACGGCACCAAGGCTGGGAAAGAGCAAGGAGTCAGTTCACAACAATGGCTTCAAGACCACAGACCCCTTTATATGAATATAACTGGGGTGAAAACAAACACCAGTGCAAGCCCCCTTTAACTGGGATGATCTCAGACACACTGACTCAATAAAATTCATGAACTCAGTCACAAGGAAACTGAACAAGAAATAGAAATTGTTGTTAGAGTCCACAATTGTCATTCTTAATTTCATTAAGACTCAACCCAATTCATATAGAGCAGAATGCTCTTACCTTTAATTAAGAAGCCCATTGCCTAATTTGATATAGCAACTAGAAACCTTTGTTTGGTGGAATAGTAGAGGTTCAGAAAGAATGTTTAACATAATCGAGTTTACTCTAAACCCTTAAGACACACATGCATATGCATGCACATACATCATTGTCCACTAGCACCAAACTTGATGTGTTGATCACCACGGCAAACAGCTGACAGCCATGGAATTAATGGGGTTGGCTAGCATTTCCACAAAGGAACCAAAACTAATCAGAACTGTTGACTGCTTATGTTTTAGTTGAAGAAGATGCTTTTGACTTCACACAGCATCCACCTGTAGACTCTGAGTCCACGTTCCCCTAGGGGGGAAGTTATCGTTTCCATCAAAATGTGGCAAAGATTTGAACCGAATTTCCAGAAAATGGACAAAGAAAATGCAAATTCACGTGCGTTTCCATCCACTACCGTTATGTGAATATCAGGAAGCAAATTCTTCACCCGGGTGCCATTAAACCATTGCAGAAGAAGAGGGTAAAACGAGATGACATAATGAAAAGAGTGCAAGTCAAACCTTAAACGGTGGAAAACAATGTAGAAAATGTTTGTTACATGTATTATTTTGAGGAAGGTTACAGTCCCCTCATCGCTCCACAGATATGATGTTTTCGTCTATAGCCATTTTTCATGTGTTGAAGCTGAAGCTTTAGTAGATGTTTAAGTTCCATGCTTTATGTATGTCATGATATATTCGCTAAATCTGTTTCCATTGCATTTTTGTCACATTTTGCTTTTATTGATACACCAACATTTCCCCGTCAGCCAAACGTAAAAACATTTTTGCAGTAGTCCAAGTTTTTTTCCGAATTTCTGGCATCCCGCTGAGGATTTCTTATGCACAAATTGAAAAGGTGCATAAAAACAGATGGATGGAAACGTGCTTATAGTCACTCCCCACTCCCTCCTGTGCTGAGTTTGGTGTTTCCTCGTGGGGAGTGACAAGGTCAGAGCCTAGACAGCAAATATCAATGCTGTGTATATTCTACATTCATATAATAATCCATCTGTGTGAGGTGGCCGACCCATATGCTAATGTGATACTATTAGAGTCCAATACTAACCCAATTAATTGATTAAAAATTAGGGCTGAAACAAATTCTTTTCATTATCAATTAATATATATTTTTTGATTAATTGTGTAGGCTATAAAATGTCAGAAAGCCCATCAGTTTCCAGAGCCTAAGATGACATCTTCACACCTCACACGTGAGTGAGGAGGATAGGAAGGGTGTGTGGTGACAAGATGGGAGGAGGTACAATAAGTATGTCGCTCAGTCGCTATGGTGGTGCGTGGTGTGGGGTGACGGTGTAGAGCTGCTCTCTCCCTGCCCTCACACTGAGAAGACGAGTAAAACAAAACAACAGTCCAGAACATATATAGATATTCAATTTAGGCAGTTATATAACGTAAGTTTGTCCACAACAGTTTTCAATTTACAGTTATATAACGACACATTTTCTCACATTTGAGAAGCTGGAACCAGAGAAATGTTTGCATTTTAGCTTGATAAATGGCTTTATTAATTTTCTGTTGATCGACTAATCAGCTTTTATTAATGCGATTGCACAAAAAACTAAATACTAAAGAATCAAAGGTATCAAAGCACAGAGAGTCACATGAATTTGATTATAGGCTGTGTCCTGCAAGATCTGGTCCTTACTGCTCTGTCCTCTCTACATATTCTATAAATGTGTTCCTGTTTTTAAAACTGTTACGTTTCATATATTTTTAAAGTCAATATACTTAGAACTCCTTATCAGCAAACCCCCCCCAAGTTCTTTATCGTTCTGTGCACTGGCGGTGCCATTTACATCAGTGCAAGAGCAGCTGAATAGCCGTTGTTTACTTCATTGTCATTTCTGTGTCTATTGTATCTAAAAGGACCACCTGCTAGCTGGAGTAGCGGTGAAAAGCCTTCCAGGGTGCGCCTCATAATTGCCGCTGGGGGGCTGGTAAATAACAGCATGCTACTTCACGGACTCACAGCCCCACCAATGTACTAAGTCACAGTGTTTTTTCCTCTTTTCATTAGAGAAGGTCAAAGCTAATTTAAGACATTTTGGTGAGAAAGTGATGAGGTGCATGAGTGAGGAGGATAGGAAGGGTGTGTGGTGACAAGATGGGAGGAGGTACAATAAGTATTTAGCTCGGTTACTATGGTGGTGCGTGGTGTGGGGTGGGGGTGTAGAGCTGCTCTCACCCTGCCCTCACACTGAGAAGACAAGTAAAACAAAACATTAGTGCAAACACACTCACACACATACACACTTTCACATAAATGTACCAAAAAGTCTTTGCCTCAGGTAGCTGATGTAAGTAACCCCTACCACTGTAATTCATCCTGGATGACATGAACCACAAAGCAAATTACACTCATCAATGACATGCGTGTGCAGTATTAATATGATTAAGTGCGTGTTTATTAGAGCCTTAAGGTAGCAATATACTTGAAACAAAACGAAACTGCTGTCAAACATGGCGCTAACAGCAAATGTCTGTGTGCTCACTGCATGAGGACTGTTAATGGTTAATAACACGGTGCGCCAGTTGAGAGATTTTAAAAGTGCTGCGTCTGGAATGAGGTAGACCCTCTGTAGCTTCATAGTCCCTGCTTGCACAGTCATATATTGGAGGTTCAGATGTTCTCTCACTAAGGAAGGTTTATATTTCTACAAGATTTGCATAAGGAAGAAGTAAATATTCAAATTTTGAGATAATTTTACCATCTTAGGGTAACAACATTCATACTTTTTACAAACTTGTCAACCTATTGCCATGTATGGCAGCTCAAAGGTGCCATTGTGTGATATTTTTTTGCGTTTCAAATTAATTCTACATTTAGCACAAGGAAAGCCCTAAAGATGGTTGTCTTTTGAATTATGAACTATGGCAAGGTTTCCATCAGGTGAGACTTATTGAAAGAAGGGCTTTAATTATTAAGCAATTAATTTATTATAGAGCGCACAACAGGAAAAGTTGAAGAAATTAGGATTCTTTGATGATTTGATTCTTGTTATGCTGGAATGTGCTACATGTTGTTTGAATACACCCCAGAGAATTTCTTTCCTCTTAACCTAAATCACAATTCGACAACATATTGCTTTGTATTTCCATGTGGTTTATCACTCCATGCATGCACAGCCCTGTCATTACTAGGCAATGGACAAATCAGGAGCACAGAGGGGAAGCAATTACCTGTAAATTGGTTTCATTATATATAAAAACAACAACAGGAGGACAGCTTGAGAATGCATTGCATTTTGCTCTCTAGGAGGAAAAAAGGAGGATCTGATAGGAGGTCATTTAAGCATGAGATTTAATATGTCCTCTTAATGTGTTTGCATGATACCAAATCTGCTTTTATTTTTTTCCATTTGCAATTACCCAAGATAAAGTCCCTCAGCTCTTCTCGTGGAGAGAAACAGAAAGACCTCTCCAGCTGAGGTTGCAGATAAATGGGCACATTAAGTGAAATGTGACCTTGTCGTTCCCAAAGTTACTACCAGCAAAATAATAGTCAAATTTTACTTTTGAGGGAGAAAGAATGTTTGCAGCTGTGACTTGGGTTTGTAGGCCTACATGTGACAGTTGTGGTCCATAAGGGGGTTATAGACAATTTTACAGTACATTTGAGATGAGCATGACAGTGTAGTGTGAAGACTGGTGTACAAAATGCTGAATGAATATTGGAAGCCTACAACGATGTTTTGTGGGTTTCCTGCCTATTGAATAGGCCCGGTGTAGACTATCACTCCTGCGCAGCTGCAGGCCCGTTCACATTGTAGAGCGATAGCAGCGCTGACGCACGTTGAGTTGAGTTAATGCCAAACAATGATATATAACAGTGTTGCTGACTATTGTCATAAATATGTTTTGCACAGATTAGAGTACTTTAAAGGGACTGTTATAAAAGTAAAGAAAATTGGTAGAAGACAGGCATTTAGCTAGCAAAGTCAACCTGTAGAGAATTAGTCGGGTAGGCTGGAACGCTAGGCTAATTGTATTAGCAGCCAGCAGAAAAAGGTAACACGGCTAGCGTACAGCCAGAAAATACAGTTAGCTAAAAGTGTAATACGAAATTATCAACCAGTAAAATAGAAATGAGAAAACTGTGTGGAGAATAGAAAGTTCTACTCACACGAGTGGGAAATATGTTTGTCATAGCAGAGCTGATGCACCTTGAGTTAATGCCAAATGATGATATGAACAGTGTTGCTGACTATGGTCATGAATATGTTTTACATTAACTCCTGTAGCTAAATGTGTTGCACCAGTCTGGACCCAGTGTTTCATTCTGAGCCCATAATATAGTGTGGATAATAATTTGCACAACAAACTATCGCCTGGTATTTAATATGTCAAATACTGACAGAACTTTATGTGTAGTTAAGGAAGAGAAATCAATTTTGAGCTCAACAACGAATCCATAAAGCAGTGAAAAAGACTCCTACACCTTCTCTTGCCTTCAGAAATTAGAATAAGCTCTTTAAAAAAATAAAGCGAACAATAACAAGTTCCTTATCTTAACCGCCTGTGTGAAGAAACTGTAAAGAATAATGAAAAGTGAGGGAATATAATTAAGCGAGAGAAAAGAATGAGATACACACATCAAGTGCACACACACACACACACACACACACACACCCAAGATATGTAGAGTTTGAGTGAAAGAGAGGCAGAAAGATATCAGGGAAGTGAATATAAATGGAAGAGATAGAGATGAAAAAAAGATGACGACTGAAAGAGACACAGAAAGATTGGAGAAAAATGCTGGAAAGCTCCCCAGCTAAATACAGTTTGATTTAGTGTTATAGTGTAGTTCAGCCAGCTTGGCAGTTTGATCCAATGGGCTTTTGGCAAACAAACTGCAACACAGAGAAGCTTTTTCCAACTTGGGATAATTACATGTAGATATCCTTTGGCTGACAGGGGGTTTAGTTACAAATGCTGACACATGGTAAAGTATTCCCATGTGGAAGGAAAAAATACACTCAAAGATTTTGTAGTTAATTGTGGGCAGACAGTTGTGGGTACATAGGAAAACAGTTTTGGAACTACAAAGTTGGATGTTTTATCTCTTTACCTCACTTTTTGTGTTTTTTAAAGCATTAATCTCAAAGTTTGCGACTACACAAATTCTCCGACGCACATATTGCATGCACACTGAAACACACAGACACACACAAGTAAAAGACAGAGAAACAGACGAATATTGACACAAGCTGTCAAACACACGCAGAAATGCACATTTGAACACATTGACAAAGGCAAATAGAGACACACTCTCACAAGAGTGTTTATGTTGTAGTTTATGATGTTCTGAAGCACCTAAGACTGTGTGTTCCCTGGCAGGAGAGGTGTTGAGCCCCCCTATTGTTCAGCTCAGTAGTATAAGAACACACTCCACAGGACTCTAGGCTACTTTCATAACCCACTTCAAAAGCCGCCGGGATACACACCTCTATCTATATCCCCTCTCAGAACTCTTTTGCACCCTGCCAGCTCTCTCCCTACTTTTCACCCCTTGCTCCCTGTCTCACCTTTTCACTTCAGTCACATAATCTTCTTTGACTCGATCTTCGCCTCCCTGCATCCCTCCCTCGCTGCAACCCGCCTCCTTTTCCCCCATTCCCTTTTTCTTCTTCACCTATTGTCTACTTCTCCTCCCCTTTCCCAGAGAAAGAGAGACACTTAGCAGTGCTGTCAAGAGGGCTGACGCTGGCAAACAAAGCGGTATGGGAGCTGCAGAAAAAAAAAAAAAACCCAACACTAAGAACTACTCCAGGTAGAGAAATACATTTCCCATGACCACAGTAGCATGCAAGAAAATGATGATGTCGATACCAAGGAGGCTTCTTGTATAGTTTTAAATCATGGCAAAAATAAAATGCTGTGCAAGTATTTCACACTGCTTTCATAAAAGCTCTCACTCGTACTTGCACACTCTGTTCTGCAGCTCAGCCAAAATCCATTAAACACTCTGCTTACTTGATTACTTAAGAGGCAGGCCCTGTGCAGTGATATTGCAGTTAATCGGACTCATTTGCATGGTGTTGGGTTGCAGTGTCTGTTTGTCCTCAGTCAAGTGGAACATTGAGTTCTTGAACTCTAATTGTGTCCTGAACCTCGCTGCTGCAACTTCAGAGTACCGCATCTAGACACAAAGTGCAACCCATTATTCAAAATTTAAACTGGAAACATTTAGAGGGAGTGATGCGTGGAAGAGTTATATTTAAAAGTTTAGAAATGTAACTGACTGTTAGCTAACAGTCAGTTACATTTCTAACCGCTATTTTCATCTATTCAGTGGATGTTTATGTCACATGCTTCATGTACGTCGTGATTTATTCGCCAAGTCTGCTTCCATTGCACGTTTTGCTTTTATCGATACACCAACTTTTCCACCTCCGCAAAGTGTAATTTTTTTTTTCCAATATCAAAAATTACACCTCTCTCCAAACTCTTTAAATGCTATCGCTAATCTTGGAGGATCTTAACCTCTGCTGGAAGACCGCAGTACAAACCACTACATTTGTTTAAATGTTTTTAAGTACAGTATTGTAGAGTATTGTAAGTCTCACAGTTATGGACTGTGTATGTCTGCTTGTGTATATTTGTGTCCTTTGTTGATATGCTACAGATTAAATGAAGGTTTGTTACAAATTGAGAGCCTTAGGGCTAAATGTGACAGTGTATCCACCTGAAAATAAATCTTTTTAAAGAATGAAGTTTAGAAATGCCTTTACCCATGGAGTCTGAGCTCTAACCTGATCAGAGGCATCAGAGAGCCAGCAGGGACCCGGAGGCAGGGTGTTTTAGTGATGGATAACAGTGGGGAAGCGAGCGAGAGAGACGGCTGAGGGGGCCCGATACTGTCAGGCCACCTTGATGGTCTGAAACAGCAGATCTGAGGGAGTGATGTAGGAAGAGCAGACTGTGTGTGTCCTAATGGGATCCTAGATCTGCACTATCTCGGAGCCTTCATGTCCCTGCAGTGGTCCTGATAGTACACCGGCGGATCAATTGACGGTGATGCCTCCCCTTCCTTTCCTAGGCTTCCTTCCTCCAGGCTGTCATAAAGTGTTCAAACCACAGCCCTGGTTTGACAGTAACTGGTTGTAAAGTAACTCAGGTCCAGTGCAAGGCGATGTGAATGCAATTGTTTGTGTGTGGAAGTGTATTATATCGCAGATGATCTGTGGGATGCAAATGGTTGGATGTAGGATGATTGGAGGTGGGCTGATAGAGAACTGCATTTGTCTCAATAGAACAAATTATGATACAGTTTATACAGTTTTGTAATATGAATATATTAACTAATGCTACGTCATGCATGAAAGGTTTTAGATTCAAATATAGGCTTAAATGATTATTTCTGATAGTTCTAATAATTCAAATTAATTATTAATTTTATTCTGTTTTCACATATTTATGGATACTTACTATAAAAGAAGGTTGTATTGTAATGTAATGTAATTGGAGTGACATCTGGTAACACTGGAGCAGAAAATATAAAACAGAATTTCTTAATGCTAATTTAACAACGGTATGCTTTAAACTAGTTTAATGCTAACAAAACATTTGCAGTGGACTCCATCTCATCTTAAGAACAAAGCATGATGTAATGAAATATTCAGGGAATGTTAAATGAGAACTGATGGGATTTTTAAATATGCAAAAGTCAAAATTTGGGCCGCAGGCTATATTATCACAAAGCATAACCAATCAGTTTTTAAGGTGACACATTTCAAATGGAGGACGCCCTGTCAAATGACATCAGGGAAATTCATCCACTCTCTGTTGTGTAACTACAGATACATGAAAAGAAAGTGCCCTGAAACAGCACCTATTCCGAGTTGAAAGATCAGACTTTCAGCAGGTGTTCTTAAACCATCTTGTACAGATGACTGCATTACGACTAAATGGGCTTCCATAATTTTACCACATTGCAATGTGAGATTGAGTCATAGATTGAGTTTAGCTCTGCAAAGGTTTGAGGTTTCTTTTTTAAGGTGCACACCGTTTAGTATGCTTTCTCTTTCAGTCTCTCTTTCTTATTTTCTTTCTCTTTGAAACTCTTACTTTTCCAAAGCATAATGTCAGACAAGTAGATTGGATTCGGCGGAATGCATTTCTACCCACGCCAGTGGGGCCATATCTTCCCAGGTCATCCATCCATGAGGTGCTGCTTCAGATGGATTCCACCTCTTCCAGGGCCAATGTCTGCCCCAGCTCCCATTATGTGACCCCAAGTCCCTCATCAGAATAGTATATTCCTTCAGTCTCAGAATAACTTGCATCCCCAAACTGTAATGCAGGTGCCAAGTCATTCTTTTCTCTCTGGCAAAAAAAAAAAAAGTCTGGGTTAGGGAGAAGCTGGTAGATTTCCCTGCTGATGCATATACATTTTTTTACAATGCATCAACCTCGCGAGGTCCCAGAGTCATAAAACAATGCTTTTTGCACTGAGAACTGTGCAAATGTAAATTGGAGGGAAAAGTCTTTTTTCTTAAACGTTAGTGTTTAGAGGGTGCAAACTGCAATATTGCGTGTACAGACTGTATTCTGGCCACTTCTGTCTTGTGTGCACACTAGGAACCTGTCAATTAAAGACCAGGCAGTGTCAGAACTGGAGCAAGTATATGAGTAAGTGGTTAAAAAAAACCAACCAAAAAACATAAATTCAGCAGTGAGTGTTCTGCTCACATGCTGGCTCTATGCTTGTACTGTTTGTTCAGGGTCTGAATCAGAGAAATTGCATTTTTTTTCTGGCCTCGCTGGGTTTTGTTCAGTACGCCTCTCTGCCTAGGGGAGTTAAATTTATGGGAGCCAAACGATGGTCTGTTCTCCATCAGAGGAGCTGGTGCCACAGGAGTGTGTGAAGACAAAGCATTGTGAGTGTAAGGCATGCTTTTTGAGCCTAAACTGCAACCTGCATGCATTAATCATCAGCCATGTGGGTACAAGCAGCACTGACATGCACATATGAACACACACATAGAAGATCTTTGCGACACAGCTCAATAGCTACAAACCGTGCTCCCTTACACACACACACACATAAGCAGAAGGTTAACCCCAGAGTCTAGGACTTCTTGGTAAAGTAGGAAGACATCTGCATGTACAAGATGGGGTGAGACAATATGATCAGTTCTGTGGCAAGAGAGGGCAGCTTAAAGCTAATGACATGTGATGCCCAGCTGCTGGCTCAAATCTGTTGCAGCCATCTGTTTTGCCTTGCTAGTTTAAAACGTTCTCACTTCAACAGGAACAAACACCTTAAAAGAAGCTGTGCACACCGTGAATTGCTTGCGTTAAGGTTTGTAGCGCCTTGTGGTTAGTCTCTTGGGATCCTACAGTTCACTGGGTCAAACAGCCTTCAGTAGCACTCACAGTGACTGAAGAGATTTGCAGAGCTAAGTGCAGTTAAAATGTTGTGACATGCCAGTCACAGCTGGATCAATGATTCAGTAAGGCCTAATCTAGGTTTGATAAATGCTGTTTTGCATTTGGAAAAGGTCATGTGTCAATGCTCTAAAATCAATTGGTTATTTGCAAAGGGCCTTTTCCCTCGAAATTACATTAACCTGCTTGATAGGAGTCTTACATGTGAGTCATTTTACTCCTCTTTAAAACATAATTAAATAACTTATTTTGCTTTTAAAATGCTAACATCTCTAACAAATGTAATACATTGGCTGTTTGAGAATCCCTCTGTAGATGTACAGACTTTCAACAGTGTGAAAAAAGGTTTTAAGTGGATTTCTGGTCTACTAGTTTTATATCGACCAAATGTGGAATCGAAAACTAATTACACAATGATTATTATTGTTTTAAATCTTTACATGCATATTTATACATTTGTACTATTTGTGCTATTATTAGGTTCAGTATGAAGCAGAAAATATGCTATCATCCCCTGCAGCCTTCACTGTCACCTGAAAGTTGCTTTTCCAGCTATGTAGGCTCTCTAGGGAGTATTTGTACTTTTATCGGAGCATCAAAGATCAATGTATTAACAAATATTACTTTGTTATGGAATTATTTCCTTGTTGTTACTTAACTCTGATATTTCATAGCACAATAATGATGTAACTCAATATCCCTTTTACAGGAGACGTGCTGTTTGTGATGATTTGGGCAGTTTCCCTCAATGAAAAGTTACAGATAGAGATCAGTGAATCGGCCCCTCCTCACCAGTTATTATGACTGAGACAGGGCACCGAGTTCAAAAGGGCTTGGCACTCAGTGACTGGAATATAAGTTATGACTTTTTACATTTAATAAAAAGACTGAGTAAATAAAAAGAATGAATTTTTGGTTTGCCTAATTATACTAAAACAGATTGGAGGCACATCTTCACTTGCATATATATATATATATTATCAGATGGATAAAAAACATCATTTTCCTGATTTTGCTAAGCTAAGAATGCATTATCAGTTCAGATGCACTTCAGTGTATACATCAGTAAATGAACAAATCCCTGTTCATATGGCCACAACGTTCAGGGCTGATTCTGACTGTCTTCAGTTCAGTTGCTGGTTCAAGCTGTCATGTTCACAAAACTAGTCCTATACAAGCACTGCACTGTTGTTTCTGTGGCATTTTGTGTCTTTTAATATGCTTTTAACAAGGAAGTAACATACTGTGTATGTCCTCAAAGGACGGAGTCTCTGAGTCTTTGGCCATGATGGTTTTAGAACTAAACACAGAGAGCGAAGGATGTTACCTGAGCAGTAGGCATAAACATGAGCTGTTCCTCCTTGTTGCTGTGGGTAACATCTATATTGAGTTGAAAGCTACTGTATATGGCAAATTATGGGGTGCGTAACAAGCAGATGTATATGCCCTTTCCAGTTTCGGGCCTCCTGAATTGCCACTTACAAAGGCGTTGACACGTACATAATTTCCACTGATAACTTCAGAGCTGTAGACATTTACATTCATCTAACTTTTTTTTGTAAGTCACTGCATGGTGTACAAAATAATTTTTTTTTTTTTAACAGGGACTCAGTTACAAGGCCCAGGGTTTTTCAAGATGCTTCTTGAACATCTGTGCAGCGCACAGGCAATTTGAGATAAGACTCGCGCAGGGGAAGTTAATTAGCAATATGGATCAGGCCTAATGAATACATGGAGTGTATCTTGAGATGTAAAAGCACTGGATGCTTCTATTAAATACAACTTTTATTCGAACCCCCCATCTTAAAACTTACACGTATGCCGTTTTACTTTATAATTACACACATTTCCCGGATCTCATTTGTATGGTACAAATCATCCCAGGCTGTGAGCATCCACGTTGCAGCCTCACAGACTGTAGTACCATGGTTCAGTGAAAATGCATACTGATTTCTTTTATTTATTATTTCTTTTTTCCGTGTGATGGGAAGTAATTTGCTGTAATGCGTGATCAGGGAGTTTTGAAAGAGTCATTTTATCTCGCTGTGCTGGTCCCTTTCTCTGTGGGGGAGCCCGACTGTTCCTGTTCCTCCATCAACATCAACCACTGAAGCTGAAAGATTCTGCTGCTGCTGAAGCTAAACGAGACTTCACACCCCTCTGCTTTCTCTGCCTCGTCTTTCTCCCCTTTTCCTCTTCTCACTGTAGCCTTTTCTAACACTATTTCTCTGCGCCTTTCTGTTTCGCACTCAGCCTCTCTCAGTTTTGTTCACCTGTAAATGCGTAAATAAAGTCCAGAGAGGGGCAAACAAAAACTCACAGATGTCACGAAACGAAAGAGAAAATGAAAAACAAAAATGAATTCAGAGAAAAAGTGTGGGGCAAGTGAACTCTACACTTTGCTTTTAATTGCTTATCGTGAATGTAATTCATTCCAGCAGGTGTTTGCAGCCTCAAAGCCACGTTTAAAAGGAGAACAATGGTGTCAGCTATTGTTATAATTACAGTTTCAGTGGGTGAATAAGCTATCAGTGTAATCACCCACTCTCTGCCCACATTTGTTTTAATAAGAGGTTTAATGCTGCACCATTTCAGGCATTTAGCTCATTTTCCCCCAGCAACAGCTGTGTCCTTAACATGATGATTCTAGTTACCATTGTCTAGCTGTGAAGAAAGAATAATAAGTGTTATGGTCTGCCAGATGGACATAGTAGGTGTTGGTCTGTTGATATAAATAAATAAAAGACCTATAGCACACCCATTGTTTCATATTTGCAAAAGCTGCAGTGGAAAAGTTCTTAAATATTTATTGGAATAGGTTGTAACTTTGATAGTGTGTTAAAATTCCTGCAGAAAAGCAGATTTTTACCAAAACAAAACAAATGCCAAGTTGAATAATATCACTTATAGACAAAGTTTTTTAAAAGAATCCTCAACTTTCTATGAATAGAATAAAAAGTAGGAATGTTTGGAAGAGGTCTTCATCAGTTGTTCTCTTTCAACTGTGTCAGTTATAGGGTTGAATGCTTTAGAAAAAGCTAGTAAATGGACCTTAGGTTGGGATTGTTTTGTCTAACTACTATTTTCATGGTCAAGAATGAACATTCATGGTACAAGAAAATGGATGGGAAGTCCTAAAAAATGCAGCTACTGAGCTTGCATGTCAACAGATTAATCTCAGTCAAGAGAACAAACTCCCTCCACTGATAAGTGACCATATAATGTGGCTGAAAGCTCAAGAAAAAGCTAGTAAGTGGATCTTAAATTGGGATTGTTTTGCCAATCAATCATACTGGTGTCTTTGCATGTTGTAGCCCATTAACTAACTCAACTCTTGACTTGGCTTACCTACAGAAAACACAAACTGTAGCCTACATACTGACGACCATTTTCCAACACAATACTGACATGTCTTTATTACCTAATGCAAGTAGAATATTTACTCTTGTTTTAGCTCTGTTTTGGTCTCCACCAACTCCTGAGAAAAATGTCTGGCTCTTTAGCTGCTAAATGCTCCACTATGTTCATCAGCTAGTCTCTAACTGTGTCAGCCATTTGGCGTTGGGAAGGCTGCAAACAGTGGGTTTTTAGCCCAAAATTGCGTATTGTGGTACAAGCCTGAAAAATAGCAACAGTGAGCTAAAAGCTCAATTGAGCAGAGGGGATCTGCAGAGTGGGGTTATAATTCTCTGTGAGTTCATCACTACGAGCGACACCTTTCACATTGCACAAAGTCAATTGATCCATTATTATAAAAATATCAATTAGGCCTATAGATGCTTTAAAGTTATGTTAGAATTAATGTAATGTCAAGTATACATAGCTTTTAGGCAAAGGGCAAAAACATCCAAAACAATCAATATGGTCCTTTTATTTCTGCAGCGTCCTCCTCTCCAATGTACAGTACCTGCACTACACATCTTAAGGTCATATAAAATGCTGCTTTCACAGTTGTGAAAAAAAGGCACTTATCCTGTCTGTTTCACACGAGCTCCCAATGAATGCCAAATGTGACTTGAAGGTGCTTCTCTATACATATAAAGTAGTACATGTGTTTGCACTATGCTGTTTTTGTTCTGTTCTGGCTGGGCAGTATCACTGTCTCTGGCTCTTTCTCCCTCTTTGGCTTCTGGCTCTTGTCCACGGTGACAGAGAATTTTTTTTTCTCTGATGACCTTGATGAACAATGCTTGATGCTGTCATTTGAATGTACTTTTAGTGTCCACTCTACACCTGACTTTACGTTGATAGGGGATTCCTTTCATGTTCGGCCCACTTTAAAGTTTCCAGCATTATTTGTTTCCCTGTTTTTTGGTCCTTTATTATTCTAGAGGGGGATTTTAAGGTGAAATGTTTTCATTTTCATTTGTTGTTTCAAAATGTGAGCATTGTGAACCTCTTAGAAAAACTGAAAATTAGATGTAGGGATATACTAAACCTCTTTTTGATGTGACAGCGAGATGGCACTGACAATACATAATAAAAAAAGCATAATGACCCTACTGTCAGAGATAACCTTCATCAGACAAGGGTAGACTTTGAACTGAATTCTTATGCCTTATGGAAAGTGTTTTGTCATCTTTATGAAGACATCGGGTGACATGTAGTCTGCTAACAATGGTTCAGTTCAATAGTCAATCAAAAATGTAGAGCAAAATAAATCTTCTGTCTAAGGATTTCACCTCTCAGCTTGTGCTGAGACGTTGTGTAGAACAAGTGTGATTGAGATGTGCGGTGCCTTGCAGCTTTGCTCACTCAAAGCTAAAGACCATTCTTTTCAAAAAGATGAAGGAGAGAGAATGATATTCAGAATAGCTATAAAGTAGACATTTAATGCTTGACTGAGGTAAGGACATCAATCATACAAAAAGGTCATAGGTTTGCCTACTCTGACAAGTAGGCTTTACTCCTCAAATGATGGGTTTCAGCAGGAAAAAGGTACCTTTTTTGCTCTGCCTCTGGGTAATGTATCAGAATAAATAATGAACATATTTGCTCTTTGAGTATGAGTTCTCATAATATTGTAGCAGGACTACTACTAATTTGTATCAAATTTGCTAAAAGACATGTTTGACATTTTGGGAAATATGCTTATTCACCTTTTTACCAAAAGAGCGAGAGATGAGAAGATCGATACCATGCCACAAATTGCTTACAGTTATCCTGTCCTGAACACACATACGCACACATTGTTATACACATCCACATCTGGGAGCTGCCCACTACAATCACCAATCTTCTACCATTAGCTGCTGAGCAGTACCACTGTAGCAATTTAGGGTTTCTTCCCAGCTCAAGGACAACTTAGCAGCAGTTGTTGAGGGAGAAGTGAGCCCTTTTCATTTATTTTCTCAACCCAAACTGGCAACCTTTCAGTCACCAGTTCATTCCCTAAGCTCTAGGCTTCGCAGGTCCGACTTAATCTTTTTCACTAACACTTCACTTTACACTCCTACAGTTGCAGCTTTGTGGAGCCACAGTGCAGTGACAACCCATTGTGACCGCTGAGCAGCTCCACTGAAGCACTTAGGGGTTAATTGCCATTTTCAAGGACTTCTTGACTGAAGCTGCTCTTTTAGGCTGCAGCTGTGTCACACTGTGCCTTTGACATAATTACTGACAATAACTTCGACATTAGCACAGCTACCAAGCAGATATGGATAAAAATTGTGGTGTGACAACAGACTGAGACGAAAATAAGGAGAGAAAGAAAGATAGATAGATAGGAAAATTGGAGTGGCTAGATGTTTTCTTAAATAAAGGAACATATTTTTCTGCAATTTCACCAATTCTAAAATGTCTATTTTAATTCTAAAAACCATGATGAGGTCTGTCTGTGGTCACCCACCTGTTCTCTTATTTTTCCTCTCTAAATGTAATAGGAAAGAAAGGAATAATACCAGTCTAAATAACTGTAGTGGGCGATGATGAGTTCACGTACAGTATTTCCTTACAAAATCCTGCCTACACACAGAAACCTCAGAGATGCAGAAGGCTAGGCACTGTCCTTCTTTTTATCTCTCTATCTCTCTGTCTGCACACATACACACACTTGCATACATACACACACATGCACTGATCTCCAGTGATGAGTAATGGGCCATTCAGCACACTGATATAAAGCTGCAACATGGCAGAAAATGACAAACACTACCATCGTAATGCTCTATCATTCATATTCATGTGTCATTTAGGGCTGGAGAAACCCTATTATGTCCAGCTGTTTCTTTCATTTAAATGACAGATTCCGTAGCTCATTACGCATGCAGCATAAGCAGAGTACATGTAGAGTTATGGTGCTACTAACCAGACACTGACATTACAATAACCTGAACTAATAAACCCTATAGAAGAGCAAGGTGAAATCTTCAGCAGTGTGTTGCTGCAACTGTAACACTGAAAAAAACGCTTCCCATTATAACAAGAACAGTTTCTGTTATATTAAGATCTTTTCTCATTTTAACAAGATACTTTCATGATATAATGATATATTTTTCTCATTATTATGACACACTAACACCCTTTTTTTGTTTAAACATGAACCCTTTCTTTTCATAACAGCACGTCAGCTTTTTGTGTTATAAGTGTTATAACAAGGAACTTCTACATGTTAATATATGCTCGACATGAGACATGGCGAGATTCTGCTGTTACTGAGCACAGTAGATGGTGTCAAAATAATCAGGTACAGAACCTTTGTGTAAGATATAGAATTTACTCTGTTCAGCTGATTATGAATTTGAAAAAAATGCAGCTGTTTATTTTCAGTTAATGCTAATGATAAAATGCTGGATAGTCATCATATGTTACATTCTAATGAGCCATCCACCAAGGCCCTATAAAACCATTCACTGCTCAGCAAAACTTGCCTGGGTCCACACCTTTGAATCCACCCACTCCACCGAGTTGATTAATTCTGTTCTGGCATCATGACATGAAACAGCAGTTTCTCGGTTAAAAAAATGGTTATCCAATGAGCACAGTGGGGGGATTAACGATTAGCCAATCAGCGCCACGGGTGGGACTAAAGCTGTTATCAAGCGTTGTCACGCTGTGTGCCGGAACCAAGGAGGAGTAATAACAACAATTCTGTCTGATATCAGGCAAGATATGACCCCCTTGATTAAGAAATTTATTTTACATAGATGGCATATCTTCTCAATATCGCCCAACATTGTAGTTTGTTTTTACTTCACGCCGCTCCACTCTTAAAACCCCGGCAAATGAGAAAATGACCCTACTTCTTACCTGATTTATTACCTCGGTAAACACTTTCCTAATGAGTCTCAATCGCTAGTTCCAAGTCTTCCTCAACACAGCATGATGTTCATTTTGTAAATTATGGTCCCATTTAGAGTAAAATAGACAATAAAGCAGGGTATGCTTTAGGGCGTGGCTGCCTTATGATTGACAAGTCGCTACCATGGCAACCTATCAGTCAGGATAGAGGCAACGCGTATCCACTGTGTACATTTAACTAACTTCTTCAACTTGTTTTTGGGTGCTGCCTGTGTTTTTGTCTAAGAACTTTGACCCTTTCACAGTGTGTTTTCAGTTCATGAAAGGTAATTGTAACATTTTGGTCGCCTAAAAATGTCTTGTTCAGCGTTTTTTCCGGCAAGTACATTTTGTTTTAAGCCCGTTTTTTGCTAGCAAAAGTTGGCATCCCAATTAATATCACAGTTAACGTGAATTACGGATGCACCTTGCTAACCTAGCTAGTGTTAGCATTAGCTGATAACTTAGCGTTTGCTACGCTCCCCAGTACACCCCCTTGTCCAAATATGGTCGCTTCCGGTCACTGGTTGCAAAAAAAACAACATGGCAACGGTCAAAATGTCAATCTCGAGGCTTCAAAACGGTAGTCCACAAACCAATGGGTGACGTCACGGTGACTACTTCCACTTCTTTTATACAGTCTATGGTTTCTAGTTATTGGTATTTGCAACATTTCAACTGTTTCGCTTTGTCTGTAGATGTTTAACAGATTGTCAATAGAGTATGTGACAATTCATGAACATACTCTAACCAAGAAGATTTTTGTACCTAAACCTAACCAAATGGTTTTATTTGTGAAACTGTTGAACTGTTGAATCTCAACTATTAAGCTGTTGAAATGTTACAAATACTCCAATACTATAAAATATCTGTCCAAATAAAGTGAGACCAAAATTGAAACCTCCTCCTCCGCAGAAATCAGTTAGAGTGGAGACAATGTCAGACTGAAGATGGAAATGGAGTGTCAACGAGTTGACAATTCTGTCTGATATCAGGCAACAGTAAAACCCCATAAATAGTACCAAATTAGTGAGCACCTCCAAACCACACACACATAGTCTCCACTGACCATAGACTACAAAGTCTTCCCTTTGAGCTCAGATATTTTTTCCATTAAAACAAGTTTCTTAAAGTTAACATGTTGCTATAACAAAAAGTTTCTAAATAAGTTAGTATGTCATATTAATAAGAAAAATCTGTAATCACACCATGACAGTTTCTCATTATAATGATAAACGGAACAGATTCTGTATTGTCACAGTGGCAGAAATCTGCTGCTGTAGAAATCTGACTGAGCAACAAAATGCTTGGAAATCTTACTTGTGGCTGGTTTTGTTATGAATACCATTACATAAGTAAATGGCTACAGGTTTGCTCTCTTTAGCCTTCAGTCTCTCCATAAACAGCTACTGTGCTCACATACTGTAACTCATGCCTTACCTTATTCAGCATAAATCATTCTGAGTTGGACTAACAGCAAACTGTCTTAAAATAATAAGAAACATTTATTTCTTTATTGTTTGGTGTTGACCCATTGTAATGTACTGTATATGTCAGTGCTAGTGTATTATACTGTCATTGTACTGAAGGAACAGAAAAGAAATTAAAAATATTATTATAAATAGTTGTCATGGCAGGAAAAGCACAGGTGTACCTAACATAAACGATGGTTCTGTTGAAGTGTCTATTGAAGTGTAGCGAGATATCATATACAAAGCCAGGGCCCTGCAACTGACCCACCTAAAAGGAATGCAGCAATTAAGGTAATTAATTACAATTATGCTTTTCCGGCCGTGACATGTCAGAATGTTTGCTGTAAAAATGGGCAGATTGCCTGAATGTGCAGCATTGTCATTCATGAAGCTTGCTCATTTGCTTTCTTTCCGCAAGTGAGATGAGAAGAACAATGCTACTCTCATGTCTCTGCATCAAGTATGGAGCGAGCAAGGACATGGTTAGCCTAGCTTAGCATACACACTGGAAGAAAGAAGAAACAGCTAGTCTGGTTTTCTCCAAAGTTCACAAAATACACCTACAAACACCTCAGATATGGTTGGTGAGAACAGGTTTTGGTATAGGTCTGGCACTGTGACTTGGACGACAAGGCTCCAGGAAGTTGCGCACAGTCTGCTCTCCTTAAAACCACAAATTGTCATTTTTACATTTCTGTTATTGTATGGATTAAACAAACTAGATAGGATGTGTTAATGTGAGCTTTAGAGGTGTTGGTAAGCATATTTATCACTTTGGACAGAGCCAGGCTAGCCTTTCCCCCTGGTTCCAGTCTTCATGCTAAGCTAGGCTAATTAGGTCCTGGCTCCAGATCCATACTTAACCCACAGGCATGAAATTGATATCAAACTCAAACTGATCTCACTCTTGGGAAGAAAAGTGTGTTTCTCAAAATGGTGAACAACTCCTTTAATCATTAAAAAGCTTGACAGCAAAAAACTGAGGTGAATATGTGATTGCATTGTGTATAGTCACTCACATTGGCCGCACACACACGTACACGCATAAGTATGCAGCTTTTCTGTTTGCTGACAACTTCAGCAAACAAAAAAGCTGACATTTTTGTTTCTTATGAATGACCTCTGGTGCACAACACAGTTTAAAACTTGCTTCCCTCAGATTTTTCTTTGTTTCCCCTAACTTTTATTCTGTCAGTGAAAAATAAACTCGGGATGAACGGTGGTCTGGGAAGGGGGAGGTTTTGCTAAAAGATGCTATTGATCTCTTTATTCCTGAAATAATTTGTATGACTTGGCAACCGCAGCATCATCCCTTATCAACGTCTGCTAAAAGCCAGGCAGTGGCCTCCCGGGTGTAAAAGCTCTGAGAAATAACGCTTCTCATCACCAGCAAGAATGGCAGAAGAAGAGAAATGAAAAGGAAGACTGGGGAGAGGTGGGGTGGAGGGGAAGGAGGCGGCATGAGAGTTGGATGATAGAGGCAAATGGAGGCTAGGAAAACAAACAGACTGAGTCAAACTTTTGAGATCCACAAAGGAGACAGATCATATGGTAGCAGGCAAGACAAAAGAAGTGAAGACTGGGCATAGTAAACATGTGTGAGGGTGATGATGTATACCACTGGGGAAGGTGTATCCAGGTCTGTAGAAGCAAATATGAAAAGCTATGTTCAAAGTACAGAGATTGTTTATATGAACCTGAGGCCTAAGTAATCGACTCTTGCTAGTACTGTATCAGAATACCGTCTTGTTTGACTCTCAAGGGCTTAGATATCATTGAATTCAAGTCATTATACATTCTGTTTTCCTAATGCATTTTTGATGTCTTGCTCTGTGGAATGAAAGCAAATTTCATTATGCGATAAAATTTTCTGTTTGTCTAAACATGCTATTTGCTTTAACCAGTAGAACTGGTTATTTTTCAATTCAATTTCTGTCCATAGAGCTTGTCCATAGAATAATAAAACAACATTTTGTCCTGTAGTGAAGATGTATCATTTTATTGTGATGGGATTTTATGTTTTTATATTGAAAATATATTTGCTTGTTTCATTTTGTTTAATACATGCTAATGTAAATCATGTTTATCAGTATTTGTAAAAGTGAACAGAACATAATACCCGTCCTCTAAAATCAACATGAGAGAGCAGAGAAGATGGAGCATTTGGAGACAGATGAAATAATACACGGCCCCTCTGTGCAGTTCATCTCAGACAGCCGGGCTGGCTTCAACATTCCTGTCTCACCAAATGCTAACATGGCCCATATCAGCATTCCTGAGGTAAAAAGTTGTGTATAAATCAACTTATCTTTGAAGTCTATTCTCCGGATTCAAAGTGGTTTAACTGCTTTGAGTCCGCTCATCTCTCCTCAGGTAGAAGCCGGTGGAAGATGTTTAAAATGCAACACTATCTTTGTAATAAGTGCATAATGTGCTAGAGTTTAGACCAGTTCAGATCTGCACATTAGCATATAGAATTGAATATGTACCCATAATCAATGTTTACAGTTTATGTAAGATAATGAACTGTGACAGTAGTAGCCATACAGCCAGAAACCTGACAAAGACAAGATTGTGATCTGGTACGCTAGACTTCTGAAACCTTGACTGCCACTGTAGCAAGATAGTGATCCATCACCCACCAGATCACAGTCACAAGCCACAATGAGAGACACATGCTAAAAACAGCTAAAGTTGAAACAGCTTTTTGGTGGCATCTTGCTTCTGACATTTGTATTATTTCTGTTTGAAACAGGATATTTTGCTAGAGCATAATGTAGGGAGGGACTGAAAAAAGGCTATAACAAAGAAGGAAAAGAAACTATTGCATACTCAGTGTAGCAGTCTGTTGTGAAATGCCTTGCACATTCAAACTTTTCAAAATAAAATCAATAATCAATACCAATTAGGCAGGAGTATTGGGCTTGTGAAAAATCTACAAGTCCAGTTCCAGTATTTGCCCAAATGGTGAAAAAGTATTTTTTCTTTTCATTGTGACATGAAAGAACATTTATACTATTGTATGCAGGTAAATACATCAGTCAGCTACAGTAAGGGAAAGCTGTGTGAGAGCAAATGAAGTACATCTGAATGTGTGTTACCACTGTGCTAAGGTTTATAGCTCATCATGAGGGCCCGTCTAAACACACTGACCTTTGTGTGTTCATCTTAAATTGACTTTCGTTAAAGGGCAGTGCTCTTCAGCTAAATGTCACCACTGGATTGTCCCTCTTGTCTGTCCCTTGTTGAGCATGAGCAGTCCTTCCATCTGCTAACTCTTCCATGTGATTTGACAAAACATCCCTCTAGACGAATGCACGGTGTCTCAGAGTTCCCAGAGTCTGGTACAGCATAGTTGCAAAATATGAAAGCTACAGTAAAATACATTTGCTGCAACCTATAACTCATGTCATGAATACAGAGTGATTGTGTGCATGTCTGTATATGAATATCTGCATGTACCACCAACAAGACAAACCAGGACATTATTATTGAAACAATAATTTAAGACTGCCATACTGCTGTGCAGGGTTGTGATTTAATTCATAATAAATCTTTAATACCTTTCCCCAGGTGGTGACACGTGAAACAGACTGGTGCAAATAGAGTGGAACATGGATTGAAAAGTAAGGAGTCTGGAAAGAGACAAATATATAAAAAAAGAAATAGATGTATGGTCACAGGAGGTAGAAAGAAACCAGAAATATAAGTAGTGCATATAAGTAGTGCTAACTTGTGAATTTGGAGGTTATGAAACATACTAGATTGCGGGGGAGAGAAAAAGTAATGGAACACATCAAAACCACACACATTGTATGACACCTCCTCTAGCAAGACAATGGAGTTTTCATCGGTCATACTCATTTCACCACACAGCACAAATACCCACTTGCTTAGCTGTGGGTCATACAGTAATATTCCAAAATATTAAGGCACCAAACCACAATGGCAATCTATGGAAGCGTATAGGGGGCCATATTAAAATGATAATGTAAACTTGGAAATGAAAATGTAACAATAGCATTATAATTTTCCACATATGTATATGTTATTTGAGTAAAAATGAAAATGAAATAATGCAATAATCCAATTTTTCAGTCTTACCCTGCTGTACAGTGGACAATATTCAAATGTTAATTCAAATATGAAAATTAAAATGCAATATAAACAATGTGACCTGATTTTCCATGTATGCAAGTAATTTAAATTTAAATTAAATAAAAATGAAAATTTCTAACAATTTAAAAAATGAAAATGAAAACTGCATTTGCCATTTTATTTTCAAAGACTTAACCTGCTGTACAGTGGACAATATTCAAATGCAATAAGTGTCTTCTTGTGTCATTTGTGGTCTGATAAACAGTCAATTCATCAAATTCAGTGCCCCATATTGCTAGTTTCACCAAAATCAGTTAAGATTATTTTTTGGGCTTTTGCCTTTACTTGATAGGAACAGCTGAAGAGAGAGGAAATACGGGAGAGAGGGGGGGGGTGTGACATGCAGAAAACCCGGGCCGCTGCGGTAAGGACTCAGGCTTGTACATGGTGTGTGCGCTCTACCAGGTGAGCTACAGGGGCACACCTCATTTCATGGATTTTAATTTTAACTGTGACTTCAATAATGCTTGCACAAATGGAAAATTAGGCTGCATTGTTTATATTGCATTTTAATTTTCAAATTTGAATTAACATTTGAATATTGTTCAGTGTACAGCAGGTTAAGTCTTTGAAAATGAAGTGTCAAATGCTGTTTTCATTTCCATTTTCAAATTGTTAGAAAATTGCATTTTCATTTTGACACCAAAAGAGCATTGTGTCATGTAAATTCACTCAAATAACACACACATATGTGGAAAATTATAATTACATTTTCATTTCGAAGTTTACAATAGCATTTTAGTCCCCTACACACTTCCATAGCCAGCATAGTGCACCTAGTGTGGCTTGCATTTCGTATTTGTCAACAGGCTGACACTCACCATCTTCATCCTAACCCCAATCATCAATTCAATTCATCAACAGTCTTCACCGCAGAAAATGGTAACAGGTGCAACTGAACTAGTGTTGCTGCTAACGTTCTTATCTGCTTTGGGTACCTCTGTGCAAGACCACCTGAGCCCATTGTTTTTTCAAGGGTGGCAATGGAAACCATGAGATGTACTTGACAAGGTGACCTCGTTTTATAACCCTTTATATGCAACTGCAGGGCTGAATGAATGAATGCCTGATGGAAGAAATGTCTTTAAAATATAGGCCTATTTTTTACACAAGGAAGATGAGTACATTAGAATAAGTAGGGGTGCAAGTGTGATAGATGGGAGCATGACCCCCATGAGAGCTGCACACAGGGAAAAACAAGTGCCCTTTTCAAAACAGTGGGTGGAAAAAGTAGCAAAAAAGGGGGGCTGCAATATCGATTAGTGCAGCTATAAAAATATTCTGTCAAGTGAAAAAAGTACAAATTGACTTTAAAGCACCTCATCTTGTGAGAACTCACTTTTGTCTGTTTTGTTCTTCGCGAATCAGTGTTAAAGATGTGCACAGACATAACCTACAGTTGGGCATACAGATAACTTAGTCCAAACTGAAATTCATATTCAATCATACCTCCCCAAAACCTCTGGGAATTCATTCAGTAAACCCTTCTAGTGATGCCTCAGTGCAGGCAGTGAATCTTAAGAAAGACCTGAGCAGAAAGTCAGATGGCTGAGGTGCTGAGACAGCCTACACGGCGAGGCAAGACAGATAATTCAGGGGTAAGCCACCCTCGCTGAAATACTGAGAGCATTGTGTTTCCCTCTGTCAAGAAATTGAGAAGCAGCTCCTGCCATAAAGTGCCTTGTCTCATGACTAACACACACACACGCACACACACACACACACACACACACACACACACACACACACACACACACATACTTGCACAGTGCCATTATCAGTAGCTGGTCTATCAGACAGAGCAAACACTCCCACTTTTAATATTTAATAATGGCAAACATAGTCTTGCTACGAGTGCCTGTAAATACATACACACAAATGCGTGTGGGAAAACATGCACTAAACCAACAACTCTAGGTTATGTGAACAGCAAGGCATATGTTTCAAGGTGCCGTGAAATGGAAGAAAAACAGTGTTCTGAAAAATGGCAAAAGTACAAAAGAAGAAACTTGACAACTTCTTTCATTTTAGTACTGCTCACTTTTTGCAACGTTTAACCAATTGGAGCAAAATGCTCAGACAGGCACACACACACAAACACACACACACACACACACACACACACACACACACACACACAGACACTATTCTCATGTCTTTTCCTCTATAAACTTGTACACCATATAAGAAAAACATTTATCCTTTGATGCTGTATAGATATTTGTGTGTCCCTGTGTGTGTGTATGTGTGTGTGTGTATGCATTTATGTGTGTATGTGCATGAGCACCAAGTGAATGAAAACTGGGGCAGATCCATTAGTGTGCGGGTCAAAGGTTATATTGTTCTGTTGTGCCTCATCCATCTCTCCTCGTACAGTGGATGTATCAGGGGGCTAACCACAAAAGTGCTCACCCATACATATCAGATACACACACACATACACAACAGTGCACTCCTGAGCTATCTGGAGTGACAGTCAAACTCCATCTCTATTCCTCTTTCACCTCTGCTCGGATGCTGCAGAGCCTCAGCTTCCCTTTTCGATCGATAAAAACAGTTGTGATAAGGATGAATAGCCATGGATCCTCCTTTCTGTCCTTACAAGCAAACTGAAAGTGGATATTAAGGCCATATAAAGTGCTGTAACACTCTGTAAATCTGGCACTACACTGAATTGAAAAGAAAATATCTAAAAAGTAATTTAGTTTAGGGGTGTCAATCTGCCGTAAAACCAGTGAAAAATGTTGTCATCATTTCTCTCGACTCAAGACAAAATAAGATATGTGTAGATTCTCTCTCCTTGTTGGTTTCTTGGTTTGTGTTCCTAACTTTTGAGATCAAAAAAAGAGCACCACCACTTCTGTATCAGGCTGTCACAAACGCTCAGGTTCTCACAAACATTTCCAGTAAGGGATCAGAATCCGGTTAGAGTGCTTGCTGTGGTTTTTCCCACACACATCTATCGGACTATCTGTCTTCCCCATTATGATTGCAGGCACCTCCGCTGCTGCAAACCAATTTATCCCATCCTCTGTCTTCTCTGCTCCTCCTCTCTCTCCTTCTCTCTTGTTCTAATTTCTTTATATCTGTCCATCATTCTGTCTCTTATTGCACAATATTTGCCCGTCAACATACAAACCATTAAAGAAGTGATATTTATAGAAATGTTTGCTGTGCTGCACCACTAACATTGATTCAAACCCATGGGAAAACACTTAGAAAATGTCCTTAAGTACTAGTGTTTGATAGAGAGGGAGAGGGAGAGTTTGTAAGAGGGAGGATGTGTAAATGTGTCTTCGGTATTAAGGAAAAGTGTTCAAACTATCCCAATGTTATGTTTGCAAAACTTTTTAAAAATGTCTGTCATGGGAAAATATAGCAGAAATATCTGGAACATAAAGATTGCTGACAATTATGAATCTAAAGAAAATGCCTAATATCACAAAGTATGTCTCAAAGCGCTTTACATAAAATAAAATAATGAGCAAATTAGCAAAATATATAAAAATGTATAAAAGTGACATAAACTACATATAAAACATTATAAACATAAAATGTGAAATATTAAAAATTATATAAAAAGTGAGGTAAAATACAACAATACCCAATATGCACATAAAACATATGTACATTCATACCTTGATACAGATGAAAACACACATGCAGTAATAAATATGTAAACCATGCACACATAAAACTGAATATAAGCTAATTAACCCTAATTCAGTTCTTAGGGCAAACTAAATGAGGTTGAAGGTTGAAGGCTGATACGAATAGATGTGTTTACTTCACCCACTCCTCACCTGCAACTCATTCCTTCATCAGTCACTCACCATATATACCACTTCACTTTGTTGCTTGTCAGTTCGTCCAAGTTGCAATACTGGTTTTTGCCTTGTGTTTCTGCTACCTGGACCTGTAGCCACCCATCTGCCTGTACCCGTTTGTTGCCTGTCCACCTGCCTGCCGGTTTACCTTTCTGTGTACCTGCCTGCCAACCAGTCTGCCTGTCTGCTACTTGCTAGCTGTCAGTAAACTACAAAAAAATAATTGAACTGCACCAGTCTACCTGTACTCTCTGCGAAAGTCTGTGTAATATTTTCTTGATATGTTATATTTACCTCAGCTCCGTTGGTTTTAAGAAGACATCCTGGCTGGCTTTCCTACTAAATCACACTTTGCCTGTTGTACCGGCTACTGCTTGGCTGGGCTTGTTTTTAGCATGGTGGTTAAGCTAACTAAAACAACCATGTCATCTATGCCCTGTGAGGACTACATGCTGCTCAAGAAAGCAAACAGAAGATTGCTGACCTTAAAGAGGATCTTCAACGGTTTTCTCATGAACTCCAGATAAGAGATACTTTATTGTCCAGCTTCATGGACGTGACTTCTGGGCAGTCCCAGTGGATTGCCTCTCTCAATACAGCCATCCAGGACACAGCCCTGGGGACCCCTCCACTTGTCCATGGCTTTCCACCTGCTCGACAGCATCTATCAATCTTACTGGGCCGAAGTGGTGGTCTGCGGTCGAGACTCCAGGCCTCTCCAACCACTATGCGGCCCTGTCTGACGACACTCCCGTCCACCCAGCAGTTGCTCCTGCAGCTCCAATTCGTCACGTTCTGACCCCTCTCTGAAATCACTACCTGCCACCACTGTAGCTTCCCCACCACTGGTGGCTAGCAGCAATCGGGTAGCTTGCAGCTCCACTGGGAAGCCAAATCAATGGACCTCATTCTAGACACCTCCTCTTCCCGTCGCAAGATTTTGAAAGAGGTTGTGCTCAGACGCTCTAGATGTCTTTCTATCCCTGAGCCGGCAGGGAATCCTTCACTCAGGTCTGAGGCCTCTGCCTCCCCACATCCCTCACCTGCTCAGACACAACATCCTCACTCGGCAACCTCAGATTGTGAACTCTCCTGCCATGAGGTCCCACAGCCGTCATCTGCTCGTCCTCTCTTCTCACCAACCACACTAATTGTGGGGGATTCCATACTCAGGAACAGAGGGATTCCATACTCAGGAACAGACTGTCGTGACAGACAGGTTATCCTGCCCACATGGCAGCTTCAAAGCTGCAAACATAAACAACCTCTCTTTCATAAAACATAGTACCCCTGTCTCCTCATTACATGCCACCCTCTGTAATCTGGCTTTTCTAAATGTAAGGTCTCTCTCTAGAATAAGTCTTTCATTTTGAATGATTTTGTCTCTTCCACCCACCTAGATTTCCTTTTTCTGACAGAAACCTGACTGAAACCTCTTGGAAGTATGTCCCCCTAACTATGACTTTTATAGCTCCCGTCGGTCCAGTGGCTGTGGGGGTGGCTTAGCTGTCATTTTCAGAAACTGCCATAAGTGCACTCCCATTGCTACAAATGATTATTCTAGCTTTGAAGTCGTGATGTTTAAAACTGGGTGTTCAAGTCCGGCAATTGTGTAGTTGCGTATTGCCCCCCCCCCCTAGGCTGGATGCCATTTTCCTCACTGAGTTCTCTGAGTTTTTATCTTCAGTTGTTGTGAATCATGACAAAATTATAATCTCTGGAGATTTTAGTCTTCATGTTGACCTCTCATCAAATGTCAGAGCCACTGAATTGCTTGTTTCTGGCCTAACCCATAACTGCGGCCACGCTTTAGATGTAGTCTTTACGCTTGGTCTGACCATTCCCTCTCTGTCTGTGGAAGAGATTGGGATCTCAGATCATATATGTGTCAGGTTTTCCACCATGTTTTATACTGTTTCTAAACCTCTATTACCTGTTTCTTACTCCCGTGCAATAAACCCTTCCACAGCTAACAATTTCTCTGATGCTTATAAGCCTCTTCCCTATCCTGCTACACTAGGCCCCCTCCCCCTGCCTGAGTACAGAGGAGTTAATCACCTGGTTCAACTCAACTTGTGTAGACATCTTGGACTCTGTTGTCCCCCTCAATTCAGGAAACCTAAAACTAAAACTCAACCCTGGCTGAACGAGGACACCCGCGCTCTTAGGCAATTATGTAGGAAAGCAGAAAGAAAGTGGAAAATACAGGCTTCAAGTCACGCATAATCCAAATTTGTCTTGTTAAGTATCACCAATCTGTCAAAGCAGGAAGGCAAAATACTTTGCTGAGATTATTTTCGGAGATTCCCACCCTCCCAAAGGATTATTTGACACAATAAACACAGTCCTTAACCCTGCTGCTACTGCCTGCTCTGTGCCAACCACAGTCAAGTGTGATGAATTTCTAGACTTCTTCACAAGTAAAATTGATAACATCCGATCTGCAATTTCACCTCCTCCCTACAACCCCTCCATCCTCCCTCTTCACTCCACTGTCCTAAGTAAGTTTGAGTCTGTGTCTCTTGCTCATATTAAAGACAGTCTCACACACAAAGCTGACTACTTGTCTCCTGGACATTGTTCCTGTTGGTCCTGCAATTTCCCTCATCCTAAACAACAGTCTAGCTAACAGTTCTGTTCCCTGTTGTTTTAAACATGCGGTAGTACATTCATCATTAAAAAGCCTAACTTTGATGTAACTGTTCTAAATCATTTCCAGCCCATTTCCAAGTGGAAGAAATGGTCTACTCTCAGCTCAGTCCTTTTTTAGAAACCAATAATGTCATGAAGAAATTTCAATCTAGCTTCAAGACACGTCACAGCACAGAATCCGCTCTACTTAAAAGTGTTCAATAATCTACTGACGTCAGACTCTGGTAAATGTGCCATACTTATTCTCCTGGACCTTAGTTCCGCCTTTGACACTGCTGACCATTCTATTCTGCTGGACTGTCTTGAGTGCCAGGTCAGGATCCAGGGTAGCGCCCTCCAGTGGTTCACCTCCTACCTAACAGACAGATCTTTCTCTGTCAAAACTGGTAACCTCGTCTGCTCCCATCACCTGTGGAGTACCTCAAGGGTCCATTTTAGGGCCGATATTATTCACCTTATACATGCTCCCTTTAGGCTCAATCTTCCATAAATACAATATCTCCTATCACTGCTACGCAGACGACACTCAGCTATACCCCCATTAGAACCCTGTCGCCAAGGTCCCTCCTTGACTACCTCCAGGATGTGAAATACTGGATAGTCTTCAACTAAAAAATAGATACCGAAGTGGTCTTATTTGGCCCCTCCAACTCCATCGGGGTTTTAGTTAATCACTTAGGGCCCCTGTCGCCTAACCTTCATGCCCATGCCAGAAATCTTGGTGTCATCTTCGATCCTGCTTTAAAATTTAACAAGCAAATTAATACGGTTGTGAAAGGTTGTTTTTTCCACCTAAGAAATATTGCAAAACTCAAACCGTTCCTCTCTCTCAACAACCTGAAGATTATCACTAATGCCTTAATTTCTTTTTGGCTGGATTATTGTAATGCTCTTTATTTGGGAATTAGCCAGTCATCCTTGTCCCGATTGCAGCTAGTACAGAATGCGGCTGCTAGACTACTAACTGGTACCAGGAAGAGAGACAGCATCACACCTATTCTGGCGTCCCTGTATTGGCTACCAGTCAAGTGTAGGACTGAGTTTAAGGTTCTTTTTATTTGTTTTTAAAGCTTTACACGGCCTGGAACCCCAGTACATATCTGAGCTCCTCTGCCCCCTTTCCAACCCCAGATCTCTCAGATCCTCAGACCAGCTGCTCCTGGCTGTCCCACGCTCGAGGCTAAGGGTGAAGGGTGATCGTGCGTTTACAGTTGCCACCCCAAAGCTTTGGAACAGTTTACCATTTTCAATTAAGTGTTCCCCCTCTGTAGACACTTTTAAGACTAAACTTAAGACCCACTTGTTTTCTCAGGCCTTTGAGTTCCATTAATGGTTTTATGCCTCCCTTTTACTCTGTGTTTTAAAATTCTCCTTTACCTATTTATTTGTGTGTATTTTCATGCTGGCTACCATGTTATAAAAGATATTGTACAGCACTTTGGTCAACTTCAGTCGTTTTTAAATGTGCTTTATAAATAAACTCGATTTGATATAGGGGGCAGTTTACAAGTAAATTTTGTGACAGTGTGAAAGAAATTTTGGGTTATTATTTTGTATCAGGTCAGAGAAATTAACAGTTCTAGCAGCACAAAGAACACGTTGATATTCAAGCAGAAACGTAGAAAAGTGTGATTAAAAATTGTAAATAAGGCCTTGGTGGTAGATATAAAATGATTGCAACTTAGAGTGCATAAAAAGTATCTCAAATGTGAGTTAAGTGTTAGTCATTTGGCTTTAGCCAGGTTTCACATAAGCCCATAAAGTCAAGACTATGATCATTTATCATGTCACGGATAAGCAGTGATTTAGTAGAAAGTGATCTAATGTTAATAAAGCCAATGTTTAAAGTAACTTTTGCAAAGTGGCAGGGGATGGAAGAAAGAAGAGCTTTAATGTGGATGATATTCTGATTTCGAAAGTTGTAGCTCTTATATTTAACATCCTGGTTATCACTGATTATGACAGGGATATGAGTATAGTTGTGGAGTAAATGGTTATCAATACTGTAGGGATTTTCTGGGACTTGGCAGCTATCATTAGGAGTTTTATCATTTGAATGAGTAAAAACAGGCCATGAGCCAGCAGGACCTTCTCTATCAAGTGTATGTGTGGATGTGTTTAGAATCAAGATGAGTTTGTTTGGGTCTTGCTGGGATGTGCTTCAGAAGGAGTTTAAAGCTATATAGTTGATAAGATTTGCCTGGTCCCTTTCCAGTTTTATACAAATCACACTCTGTCTAAGACGAATCAAAATGACTGATAAAACCATAACCTGTTGCTGTACAGAAGTTTTGCAACCACTGGAGGGTAAAAAGATGGCTGAACTGTTCAGATCTGGTTGACATAGTGGGAATAGGACCAGAAAGAAAGGCAGTGTTTGCCCAGGCTCTCAATAGTTAATGCCAGTGATTCCATGTCACACTGGAGCTTAATTGATTGTCTGGACATGACATCATTTGTTCCTGCATGCACTATGAATGTGTGGACTGAAGGGTGAAGTTCAATCTGCGTTGGTGAGAGTTCAGTGAAATCTGATACTTTGCCACCAGAAAGGCTGTAGGTTACGGCACCAGGTAGATCCACAAATCTGATAATGGAGACGCCTAAAACCAGAACTTCGGGTTTATTGTTTCCAATGCCACTGTACATGGAGAGTTTTGGTGGAAGCCGGTGATTAATCACCGCGCTAGCTATGCTAGCCACATTAGCATTGCTGGAGGAGGTGGCCTCGTGGTCGGAGGTGAGGAAAAGGAGGCGTTGGCTGTACCAGCAGCGTTACTGGGTTATCTCCGGGTAAGTATATGCCTAACATTGTAAACCACACTTTGATAGAACTTTGATGCTGTTCCTCTACTGACCGCTAGATGCTGGCTCCAAGAAAACCCGGACTATATTGAAGTCAACTGGAAAGTTCACAACTTCAAATCCAAAGTAAAACAGTAGAATTTAAAATGTTCTGACTTTGTCACTCAGTGAGAGTATTAACAAAAACCCAAATGAGCCCATTTAATTTCTAGATTGAAAGAGGCTTTAATCATATGTAAATTCTACGCATTGTGGCCTCAGTGGGAATGTTGACAATAACTAGCAAACAGAATATTAAGGAAATGTTTTAGGGCATGTTTGTCCACAGTCTATCACAGTTAGATTTGTTAACACTTGCTTGTCCCACTTCAGCTACTCCCAGGCCCCACTCCGACATTTGGCGAGTGTAAACCCAAATTCTGTGCTACAGAACATCCCTATGGGTGATATCGCAGGCCCTACACTCTTGTTTTTCTAAGAATCAGTGTTAATATTAAAACTATTAAATCCTCTGATTGTCCAATGGAGTTCAGCACACCAAAACACTGAGCTGAGGCCACTGCTGACTTGGCAAAACCAGCACATACACAACAGCTACCCCTGCAGATCATCCATCAGAGCATGAGCTTCCCCTGAAAGCCAGTTATTATACTCCCATTTCCATCTTCTCCGCCCACATGGAAAGGAGGAGATTTTGTGTTGGAGGCTAAAGAAAAAGTTAGGTAATGATTTGAGACCAAATGAGACTGCAGAATGGATAGATGAAGATGTAAGGGAAAGGAGGAGGAGGAGGAGGAGGAGGAGGAGGAGGAGAAAGTTTGGGGAGAGAGCAGCCCACAGAGAAGGTGAGGGCAGGATCAGACAGTGGGAGTGCTGCGGTGGAGAGAGATAGAAGCAGCTATAGTGTGACAGTGTCCACTTAAGGCAGCCTGACAGGAGAAATCATCCACACTGTCAGTCTGGGGGAGTCAGCTCAGGGTAATAGGAATGAAGAAAATAGAAAATGTGTGTGTGTGGTTAGAGTTAAAGTGTGATGACTGTAAGGGGAGTGCTCGCAGATGTAGAGAGAAACAGAGGTTGTCTATGTTTTGATTTAATAAATTTCTTAGTGTTTATCTCAAACATCTGTCATCTGCATCAAACCATTTTTCTTTGGCTGACTTATTTGGGCCATGATGCAGCTGCTTTTTCAAACTGAATAAATCTGCCGCAATGGCCAATATTTTGTTAATATCCAACACAGCTTAGTTAATGCTAAAGTTTTTACAATTCATTGCACATCTGTAAGGATGTATGGAGTTTACACGGCTCTGCCACAACAAGTTTTTTGCTGTCTTTTTTATGTATATTGTGATACTGTGGTCAAATAATTGCCAGTTGCTTTGGTAACACTGCACTAAGGTCATGCTAGTAAAACAAGTTTTTGTTTAAATTTCAGAGACAGAGAGTGTTTGTTCAGTGTGTATGGAAAGTATTGATGCCCAGCCCTCTCTAAATCTTTCAATCCTTAGTTTTATTTTTACATGCTCTATTTTAGTGCTTTTCACTTGTTCTTTTCTGTGACAGATGTGTGGCAGTCTGTTTGCTTCTGAGGAGAGACAGGGCCAATTGAGGATTCTGGTAGTGCTCTCTCGCCCTCTGTTTCAGTTCAGTTCAGTTTATTGGCTTTATTGGCATGACATTTTGATCAAAAAATGCATATAAGTAAACAGAGTAAAGTAAATAATCAATATACATGGAATGAGACAACACATTTTTAACACATGTAAAAAGAAATACACAATCAGGAAAAGAGAGGACAAATAGTATGGAAACCCAGTGATGCCAATATTAAACATTTAATTTATTTTTTCTTTTGTGAGCTCATGATACTGTATATGACAATAATAAAATTTAAATGTGAAAATCAGATTTTTATGTTTTAAAAAAACTCCATTAACAAAACATTTTAGTGCACTCCAAGCCCTACCCTTGCCAATGTGCAACATAATTTGAAAATTAAATTGCAGTCTGGACTTAAAATTGGAATTATGTCTTGATTTTACCTAATTTCCAATAAAAAGAAATGGAGATGGCTTTTATGGTCATTTTCATGATGGCAGCATTTTCCTAGGTCTCATTTGTGAAATTTGTCAGAGTAAACCATCAAACCAGTAAACCATGTCGACCTCATAAGCAATTGTTTTTGTGTTTTCTTAAAAGTTAACTTTATCATATATCGTGCACACACAACTTTGATTAAATTATGTGATTGTAATATTGGCAGCAGTGGACTTCCATAATTCAGTGTATATAGAAAGAAAAGAACACAAATCTCACTCTGCTCATACCTAACATCCCTCTCCATTCTCCTTGTCTTTCAGATTTTTGCCTGGAATAAGCCAAGTTCAAGGCCGCTCCAGATGAATGACATGAGACATTATACAAGCTAACTGTGAACATGGAGAGGCATTCTAAAAAGACAGCTCTAATTCAATATTAAACTAATCCATCTGGCCCATGTCACTGAATGCAGATGTCTATCGAGACCAGAAACAACCTTGAGCCCAAAGACAGACGAACAATTACTCAGTCTCAGTCTTCTTCTCGCTGTGTCTCTTTGGCTTTACTTTTGATTCTCATTCTTGATGCTCATTCATTTTTCTGTCAGTGGCTGTAATAATCTATAATATGAAAAATAATTAGTATTTCCAATTTCATAGCTTTGTGTCAAAGAACACTGATTAATGCTTGCACAGAAAGCAAGGATAATTTCCTGCTTTTGTGTCAGTGTTCCTGCTCGTGCCACGTAATTAGGTGTCACTGCTTAAATGAAAATGACATCAAACATTTCTCCTCCACCATTCAAAATCCTCATGTTGCAAAGGCTGCATAGATCAATAGCACAGAGGGGAGCGCACAGCCTGACGTTGACACAATGCAAATGGAATTGAGTTTAGTGTAGCTGCAGTATTGACTCTAGAAGGCAAATCCATGTCTTGACTTTCTGATTGAATTATACACAAGAGCACAAGGCTTGTCGACTGGATGATTTCCTATAGAAGCAAGAACTTCAATCTGTGGGAAAAAAAACAATCCTGGGCAAACAAAAATAGGACTTAGAAAGGGTTTTGATTTTTTATTCTCTCACGCCATTTGTTTTTCCCCCCCACTACTACTTGTTTGTGAGTCTATTTCTTCCTCCTTTCTCTACTCTTTCATCAGCCATGTCTAGATCATGTTCCTTCCACTTAGCCTCTCTCCCTCCCTCTTCTCCTTTCCATGTCCTTTTCTGTCCTCTTGTTTTCATCCCTCCTTCTCCCTTGTTGTCACACCCTCCTCCTCCCAATGTTTCCCTCCCTCACTCTCTCTGCCTCTGTAATCAGAGCTGTGACTGAGCAGTGTTTACAGGGTCTTCCCAGGGGCCTGCCAGTGTGACACATTCACTTTACAACTACTCACCTCCCCTCACCCTCCATTCCCTCTCCTTGCTTTGGTCAGATTACAGAGGAAGCGACAGAACCCCCCCCCACCACCACCACACACACACACACACACACACACACACCCACCCTCAACCTCTCCCACCCCTGCTGCGCTTCCCCAGCGATAGCAGACTGGTAGGAGGCCATCTTATCTTTCTGCTCAAAAGGAGCCTCGTCACTCCGGGCATCTTGGTTGCACGGCAGAGTCTGGTTAGACCCTCTGAATGGAAGATGATCATTTAACACTGACTAGGAGCGTTCGCCTGCTGCGCACAGCAAGATAAACTGTCAAAGTAGTGGCTGCAGTTGTTTGTGTACACTTAAAGTTATTCAGCAAATCATATGGATGCAAATTGGAAAAGTTAATAATGCTACTGATGAGTGTGTGCACTGCTTTTGAGAATCTGATATCTATTTTAATGAGACAAGCACAGATGTTTTGCTGAAGGACTTAATGTCTCTGGAGTTCAAAACTTCCTCAGTTTTTCCACATGGCTCAAAACACCCAAAAACTGTCGTGTTACAGCCGAGTAGGTTTTTTTGACTTGTCTATTTGTGTGAGCGTCAGATGAGCTGATTGGCACTGGAACTGACTGATTGCTCTTGAGGGAAGGTGGTAATTTCTCTGTCATATTGTGACTGATTATAGCTCTGAAATATGTCACTGTTCCAACTCCATCAGAAGTTTTTGACAGGAGGCTTTGATGTGTGTTCACAAAGGCAGGCAGGCAGACAGCTATCTAGCACCCACTCCATGGGAAGTAACACAAGTGCTTTTGACTGTTTGCTGCAGACGCCTGTATGTCAAGAAATACTGTGCTATTGCTGATGAATAAAGTGTTTGAAAAAGGCGGTACTTCTCCTGTTATCACGGCTTGTCTGCTTGAAACTGTATTTTATAAATCGTGTTGCGGTGATAACTGAAGACTGGACAGACTGTTGGAGAGAATGTCTCACTTGCAAATCTAATACAGAAATATAAAAAAAGGAATGTATTACAGAAACCTGCAAACCTAAGACAAAAACAACAGATTATGTAGATGATCCGTGCTTATAAGCCTCATTTAAAAGCATATTTACAGGGAAATTTTCCTGTCTTACACAGGAAAAAAATTTAATGTCTGAGAAGATCAAACTACCTCTACAGTTTTTGCCTGGAGGCTGCCAGAGCGGCATAACAGCAGACATTTTATGGAGGAGCACTTTATAAGCCAATGTTCCACTGGGGACGTGTAACATGAAAACCGAGTCACATCCTTTGCTTGTGGGCACAATATTTAGCAAGTCATTTTTTCTGACAACACAAATCAGTTTATAGGACGAGAAGCCCACATTGCAGGTGCATTAAATATAGATTTGGATTCACTAGTTATGAGAAATGTGTTCTTTAAAGAATTCTGCAGCTTGTCAGTGATGGTGTCTTATGGATAAAATATATTATAGCATAATAATGTGATACTGCAGTTCTTTTGAAACTATTACTTTTGACTCCAGTAGGTCATTTTTCTCATGGGTCCCCACTGGATAAGGCTGCATTAATGACCGAGGGTATGCATTCAGTGGCTGGGGCTGGAAGAAATTCAATCCTATCATCACACTGAATTTGAATAAGAAGCTAAGGGTCGGAGTGTAGCATGGCCATTATCATACTGCTCATTATCACTAACTTTGTTCACTCAGTTCAGGTTTCTTGGCCTTGTCCCTTAGCAGAAAGAGAAAGTAGAGTACAGTACTAGGAAAGCATCATGTTTTAGTGGTAGGAATGCTGGGGGAGGTGGCAAAAGTGTCGTGGATATAGGTAAGATAGTGTAATGTATTGTGTGTGTGGCGGGAAATTTACCCTTGTTGAAAACATTTACTCTAACATTTTCCTCTTGTTGTAGACTTTGGGGAAGACCTGAGTAAAGGCCCTCCCAGGGCACTCAAAGTGTACCGTGAACGCTCACCAATGGAGGAAAAAGTATGTGGGGGGTCACTGGGGTCATATTCCTCCGCGGTGTGCCATTCCTCTTCGTCTGCGCGCCTAACATCCAATCCTTGTGGGGTATGGCATCAATACTCTCTTTTATGTTGGGAGACAGCGATCAATGGATCTCTCTTTCCCCGAACGGAAGCACTCCATATTCAGCGGTTGATTTCACAGCTGGATATCCGACACACCACTTAATGGATGTGTGTGTATGTCTGTGTGTGGTTTGGTGTACAGTTGTAGCATTGTAATTTAAGGTGATTAATCAACATACAGTAGGTTTATTGAAATCAGCCAGGGCAGCCAGGGTTTTTCACACTCAGATTAGTGTTCTCACAAATGCTAAGGTAATGAGAACACTACAGCATTCAGCACATACAAAGTGCAGTAAATGTTGCAATTAATTAGGCTGAATACACAGGGAGTGTATTTAGCAGTGCAGCAAGTCAACAATACTGTTTATTTGAGCTTATTTATATGGAGCTCCGAAAACTGACAAAATGTAGTAAAAGTTTATCAGACAAGTCAAAAATATAACTGAATACATCAATAAACAATATTGTTAGTTATATAAAATTGAGTGTAAAAAGAAATATAAAGCTTTATTCCTTTCCTTCAACCTTCAGTCACTTGGCGAAAAAAGGAAAAAGCTTTTTTTTTCCCTTTACCACCATGCAGTTGATAAACAAAAGAGTAAAATGAATTACTTTTTTTAAATTACTTTATCTCACTCTCTTATTTTCCTTTTTAGCACACATTCAATCATTTCTCTATTTACCCCATGCAACATTACCTTTTCCATACCACATCTCCAATATTTTTTATGCATACATAATGCAAGGGTGGTGTCCATGTACATCCAGAGTAGTGATTGGTCCAGGGTTTGTTTGTTTGTGTGTGTGTGTGTGTGTGTGTGTAACATCAATGGAACAATTGAGAGGACTGTGTGGCTAGCTGGCTGAAGTGAAACACTGATAACTAAAAACACTGAGCACCAGCCTTTTCAGCTAGCTGCCTAGCTGAAGCTAACTTTCTTCATAAAATTACAGCAGTGCAGATAATGTTAATCATCCATATACTGTACAGCAACTGCAACTTGTCTGCAACTTGTCTTCATCAAGGACCACAATGGAAATGCTCTGGACACGCCTGTCTCATTGTGAAACATGCAAAAGGAAAATTGGAAATGTGGTGAGGAAGATATATTTAGCTTTCTCTGCTACACCAGCAACTGATTATTGAATGGAGTTTCTAAAAACAGAAGAGAAATAAGTTAATTCTACAGACTTTTGAGGCATAATAAAAGTGAATGCATGATTTGTGTGAATTGATTATTGTGTTTCCTGTGCTTAGCTGCAGGGGTAAGTACTACGAAAATCTGTTTCTCTTCAACACAAACTTGTCTTCTTATCATGTTGAGAGATCAGCTAGTATCAGGTTGGAATCCATACCCAGTAAGCCTCTCAGCTGGGAACCACATGCTTCTTTCTCACGTGCAATTTAACCTGTAAATGCTGTAAATAAACCTGTGAATTTCCATGTTCTTGTTTGCTCAGGACCTGGAGAAATATCTTGACATCTTCCACCATGTCCCAGTGGGAAAAAAAAAATCCAAAGTAAAGCAGGAAAAAGATTGCTTTATTCTTATGTACGATAGCCATCCATATATGACCTACGTACATGTGTTTGAACCTTCCCAAGATAATTAAGTCTGGTGATGCTGTAGGCTGCATGTTAGAAAGGGGGTGTATAGTGGTTTACCAGGGTTTTATTTCCAAAATTGTATCTCTCAGCTGATTTTGTAGGACAATTCAATAGAGCAAACCCTGTTTTTAGATTATTGTACAGAGAAACCTCTGCCAGACTTACAGTGCAAGGTCTTGAGCTTCCTAACATGCTGTAGGTATGTCGTCTCAGATTTTAAATTCCTGGTGCAGTACATTATAGAGTGAATATGGTTAGCTTTCCTTTTTTTCACAATAAAAGTGATAGATCAGTAGAGGTTCAGGTGAAGAAAACATCTGTGCTGAAAGCCATCTCCACACTACACACATGCAGCGCTACGAGGCCATGTACACAACCTCTCTCTCTCTGACACACCGACATGCATGCACGCACAGACTGTATCTGAGCAGGGCAATGGTTTGTGCATATAAATCACACCCTTAATGGCCTGTGGAACGGGCTCAGTCTCAACTCTATGAATAGCAAAGCAGATCCAGATCCAGCTGGGACTGCCAGTCATCAACATAAATAACAGATTAACATCTTTTCTTTTACAGATTAAACATTATCTTCCTCGGCACTCTAAATGAATGGCTGCAATTCAGACAGCGCTCATTTAGGATGCGTCCTGGGTGGAGCACAGTGGCTGCAACAGCCAAGTTATGTGTACCATTGAAATCTCATAAAGGTACAATTGCTAAACTAATAAACAGTCCTGGATTAGCTTTCCCCCATATGCCTTGCAGTTATACTTCTGATCACTGTTGCTTTGTGTAATAAATCAAATCACAAAGTAAGTGACTTGCAGGTATTATGGCCCTAATATGGTAGTTACCTAAAATAAAGTTATATGAGACATTGCCTATTTTTCTAGACAGCCAAGACGGCTCTGTGAAGGCAATTGAAGCCGCAGTATCCATCCATAGCAGCTTCAATGTCTGCTGTCTGGCTTTAGATTTAAACCTAGAAAAACAAATCTTGTGGTGTTATGTGAAAGAGTTTTACGAAATGTGTACCGTTGTGTCAGCCGGCTTAATAATGTGCTACCTTTGGTGTTACAAATGGTAGAAAATAAATTGTTTCTCGACCTTTGAAGTAAAACTGGTTTCTACGAGGCAGTGTGTAAGCGAAGCCAACAGTGGCTGATGGCACACAGATCAGTATTACTCACTAGAGCAGACCTCCACAGCTGAGGGAACGCTTCGGCCCCAGCGCTGTCTGTCAGCCCTGTGATATACGCTCGGAGAGAGAGGTTGCGGGGATGGGAGGGGAGGTGGGATTTGATGGGTACATGCTGCTCAAACAACGAATGGCCGCTGGGCTTGTGTGTGTGCATGCGAGAGACTGTTCACAGAGAGCAAGAGTGAAAAGCTTGTAGAAATGAGGAACTGACTTTCATTTGTGGCACAATGTCACATTTCCAAGCGTCACAACGGCAGTACTTTGTACACGCCCAGGGTTTTCTAGCCCACGTTTCTCTAAAATGCAAATGGACCTTTCCGCTTTTTTGTCCAATAATGAGAGGAATCAAGATAAGGGTAGGGGCATTGTTTGTTTGTCATCACACAATGACATTTCTGCTCATCGCTGGGCCTGCAGCGGGGTAGCAATTTAAATGTTAACATGGAACGGGTAGCACTGGCAGGATACAAAAGTAGACATGACATCTTTTAGACTGAAAGACCCATTCCTCTCCATGGGCTTTATGTAATACTCCTACTGGCTGTCAAGCTGGAGTTACTGCCGAGATTTGAAAGGCTGTCTGGGAAAATTGTTTGAGTAATCATAATAAAAATCACAGGATAGTGATAAAAAAAAAACATCTTTTGACCAGTGTGTTAGCTCTGAGAGTGATGAATTCTACTTGGAAAAATGGCTTGTGCTTCTGGTGATCACTAATATGCAGATGACCATAGTTCACAAACAAACAAACAAACATGGCTTTCTGATTGGTTGGGCATTGGTATGTGAAGGGGGGGTTGTTTGTAGTGATGAACCCACAAAGAATTATCCCCCAACTCTGCAGTTCCTTCAACTCTACGGAGCGTTTCAGCGTCTTTCAGCGCACTGTTTTAGTTTTCTGTTTAGTTTTACTGTTTGGTCCAGTCTCACCGCTATAATTAGCGTCTTTTTTCAGCTGCAGCAGGCAGCTGTTTTCAACAAAAAATCTCCAAAAACCCACAGTACTACCTTCCCAGCATCAAATGTCAGACAGACAAAGTTAACAACTAGCAGGTTTGTGGAGATAAAAACAGACTAAAACATTCATCAGGTGGACGCAGACATGACTCCAAATGAAAGCTCAGTATGTTGTAATATTACGAATATATGCGTATCATTTTTGTATTTGATAGTGGACTGTATATCTACATATGTATTGAATCGTATGAGAGACAGAGATACACACCCCTACTGACCACTGATTAAAGTGACTAGAAATAGGAACATTATAAAGCACTCCAGGATGTTTTGTCTCATTGTACATTATTGCCTATGAAAAGTATGAAAATTAGGTTATACTGAAGATAATGACATATGCAACTCTCTGATCTCGGATTAATTCTCAATTTTGGGCTGATGAGTTGCTCATGAGTAGATGTTCATGAGGAAAAAATGTTAAAAATGAGAATAATGACATTTCAGTATGCAGTTTTCAGTTTCTTCATGTTAAAAATGATTTACTGTAAGATGAACTGTGTGAAAATGTTGGATGCCCTTAAAATCAGTGACCTCGAAAATTTAATTTCACTCAGGACATCAAAGCAGAACGGTACTGAATATAACATAAAAATCTTACTTTGGAATGGTTTTCCTCAGAAGGTTTTCACAACCCACTCAGGCTGTTTGACAGGGTTGTTTTGAGAGTAAGAAATAATGATACATGAAAGACAGTAAGTCCTCAGCCTCACATCAGAGGTTTTTCTTTCATTATCCTGTGTATTTCCATTTTCCAATACTGCATGATAAAACTGGTGTTATACACACAAATATCTAACCATGGCAAGATGCGTCACAATCGTACTCCTTGGAGTCATAATTCAGTGAAATCCGAACACACAGACATGATACACATACTGTACTTTAGACTCGATGATATCATTATCTCTGATGTCCATCGTGAATAAACGTCCATAAATCTGCTTACATTGCATACATTGTGTAAATCGTTAAGTTAAACAGTCACAGTTTGGTTAGGTTTAGGGGAAAAAACTACTTAGGCTTAGGAAACGATCATGGTTTGGGTTAAAATAAGTACGTTACATAATTTACGCAACTAACTGGCATATCAAGGCTGGGGGTCGTACAGGGAAATTTAAGTTAAGTATGTAATGTTATGTAACTTAAAACTTTAAATAAGTCAACACTGACTTTTGGTTTCACACAGGACACGAACCCCAGTCTCCTGAAAGTCCATCGTTTGTTTGTGCCATCCACCCACTCCACCACCTCCATAAGCAGTTTTTTATACTACATCACCTGACTTCCTGGTTTGCTCCCGTCATAATTACCATGACCACTAGAGGTCGAATCCTACAATAAACATAAACATGTGTCGTAATAAGCTGCGTGCACAAATTACCTATATGGACGTTTTTCCGGTGAGGACAGTCTCAAAACCGTTTCATCTGTAAAACATCTGCGGGGAAACCGTTTCTTGCCTCTCTATTTGAATTGCAAAGTGATTTAAATTGTCTCGGTTCTGTATTAAAGTGATAATACATTTTTCACCTTCTCACCTGGTTAGGGGAAAAAAGGATGGGGGGGGGAAAGCCTCAAATTATTTTCTACACCCAGAGCTGATAGGCATGGAAAGTGGCACTGCTGTAACCATACTAATTTCTGCGCTACCATGCAGTCCAGATGGCAAATCAGAGACCCCATAATAAAACATTAACTTTAACAACATCACCGCAAGCAGCTAAGAGCTACTGCACTACACCAGTTGGTACATTAACAGCTGTGAATCAAGTGAAGCAGTGTCGGTCTCGGAGTGGTCTTCAACCAGAGCGTCGTTTTAATGGGATCTTAGGGCCCTACATATCAAGGCTGGGGTTGTACAGGGAAAAGCCTGTTTCTCTTGGAAATAATGAGGTCATTCGTTGTATAATGAGGTAACTGAGAGAGGGGGGGGCAGCACGACACGAGGGATTTCAGGCTCTACTCAACATCAATTTGTCCAAACAGGTTTTGGATTGCAATTTCTTTCCTTGTGTTTTCTCCTTCCTGCTCCCTCCTTCCTCCTCCTCCTACTGTCTTTAACACGCTGTAATTTTGTCGTGTCATCAGTACCAGCAGGGTGTGACAACCCGCTGCTTTTAATCATTCTCAGTCAGGAGAGACTGTCTCTCTCTCTCTCTCTCTCTCTCTCTCTCTCTCTCTCTCTCTCTCTCTCTCTCCATCTCTTTCGCCGTCTCTCTCCCCTCTTTCTCTCTGCAGGAGACAGACAAAATGGAGAAGAATGAAACATGTGCGTAACCTTTTCAAGGACAGCAGTGAGGATGGGCTGTCCGGCTAGAAAGCACTTTAGGAAAAGAAAACCACTGGTGCGGTTAATACAGAAAAGAAGAAGAGAGGGAAAATAGATGAGGGGGCCTGAAAGCCGACTATGATGACTTCTATATATAGCCGCTGCAGCGCGTGGCGAAGGCCTACACCGCTAAGATGGCATGCTCTTCCAGCTAAAGGGATTTCACACAGAATATGCGTGTGTCGGAGAGTGTGTGCGCATGTAGGCTATGTATCTGCATTTGTGCATGTGTTAATTAGGACCAGAGATTACACTGAGCACTGCTGCCGACAAGAGGAGGAGGAGGAGGAGAAAGCTGAGTAGCTGCAGGAGCTGTGGCGTCCTTAATTACAAAGCAAACAACCACAGGCCTTCTCCCTTACAGGATAAATGCTTATGTATTCCTCTGAAGGGCTATCATTACAAAACTTTTCTACTCAGCAATTTCTAATAATTAAATGTTACAAGGACCCGTTTTTCGTGCCAGGATTGTATGGATTTTTTTTTTAGGTTGTGTATTATTCAGCAAAGAAGACATCTTTAATTCTTCCAGGACTGGTTTGTTAAAGGAAACTAGGTTGCAAATTATGCCTATAATAAATGTGAAGTATAACACATTCTGACTGTACTGAATGATTAATGCGAGTGAGTAATATTGCTGTTATTATTGCATGGATAAAGAAAGCGTTTCCGAAATAAACACTTATATTAACACACACATATTATACACAAATATTAACATTACATAACATGTAAGGAGGTTAATATTCAGTAAAAGTCAGTATGCAACATGTTTATAAACTAGATTAGAAGCAACAAATCCCATGTCCACATTTGATTTTTTTCTCAGATGTTTTTTTTTAATTTAATGTTTACTTTTTTATTCTGGCTGCTTCAGCATGCATACGCCATAATATTATAATATATTTTTCATTATATTCACCTACTTTGAAACAGTGTACAAGTCATTTCCAAAGATGTCTAATTCAGACAGCAAATGGATACAAATGTGTGAAAAGTATCTTTTTCTCCAGAATAATACTACTACAGCAGGGTACACTTATATTTTGAAATAAGTTCCGGTCATCATTTTAGATTAATGCAAGCATGTAGTGATACAGTTTGTGCCCATGATGAGACTGAAGGGGCAACTCATTCTGCTTCGCTGAGTTTTGCTTTCCTTGCCAAAATAAAACTTTCAACCAAGCTGACGCTCTCTGAGGTTACACAGCATCCACCTTCTGTCAATCACCTCCGTTGGTGAAAAGTACCTGAGAATGACAGCAACACATAGACTGCACCAGTTTAACTAGGATTGTTTTTGTTTTTTTTAAAGAAAAATGTATGCCATCAGACTAATTTGAAATTTAAGGAGAGCAATATTCACAACTAAGCCAACAGATAAAACAAAGCAAGATGCTTCTGCCAGATATAGCCTGTAAAATGAGATGGAAATGAGAAAATAATTTAAACACAATTACAGCTTAAAACTGACAACCTCTCCAGTACTGTGAATATGCTGACGTACTATTTAGAAACTACTTAATTGAAAAGATTCACTTTAAAAGTAACTAAGACAAAAGGGGGAAAAAAGCAAATATCCTTATAAGAAAAAGCGCTGGGGAAAAACATCTGCAGGGATGTTAAATAGTAAGGGAGTGCAGGAGAGAAATGAGCAAAAAACACAATTGCCCTTTAACCAACAATTGTCCAATACTCTCCATAGTTTCTAAATAACCACAATAGCCCATAACCCACTTTGGACACTCCCTGGTCTACACTCCCTGGTTTGTGCATATATGTGTTTCTATTTCTATTTCTATTCTTTTGTGGAGGGCAAGGCAATAACCACAATAAATACAGTTATTGTGAAGGCAGTATTTGACAACAGAGCCCTGGACTTCCACTGAATCTGCTGATGCAGCTCAGAAATGTCACACATGGCACTGAGCTTTTAGAGCTTTTGCCTAACTTTTCAGGAAGTAAAAGATGAACTTACCACTCTCGGATTTAAACAACTTAAATGAACTTTCACAATGGTGAGACGGGGCTGCTGTTATTTACAATGCAACCAATGCAGGATATGTTATATGCATGTGCTAACCAATGGCCACAAAAGTTGGGGAGCTCAAGTCACTACTGGACAGCTCATACTCCCCTTGTCTCATTTTAATAAGAAAAACGTTTCCATTAGCTCCCATGGAGACTGTGAGTGGCGATGGAGGTAAATAAAAGACTCCTGATTGTGAAATAATGAGTACGCCAGTTGCTGCTTGGCAGCCGGCTGCTGCTGTCAGCAGGTTTTGAATTACTGTGAAAAGCAGTGGAACAGGGGAATAATGGAAGCTATTAAAATTGCTATAAAGATGACCAACATACCCACCTACCAAACACTTCACTTGATGAAAGGATTGGCAGATAGCAGAGACATCCACTTGACACATTAGTTCATTATGCTCAGAGATGATATAATTAGAGCATTAACAAGGTTATATTCTCTGGGCTCACAGCCACAGAGGTGAACGACAAGAAATTTGCCACAGTGTTAAAATGAAACACTGGACTTTCAATTTCAATTAGGCACTGTGAGAGACAACTTGTGATTTGCAAGCACTGCCTCAGTGTAAAAAAAAACAAAAACATGGACACACAACATAGACACACTCATAAATCAACAACATACCCAAGTTGCCCTGGGTTTACTTGGTTACCATCACATAACTCATTTACATTTTAGCAGTTCAGGCAGCTTTTCCACCACAGCCTACTGTATAATTCATGACTAGACAGAGGTTCGGAAAGCATCAACAGTTTTTCAATTTTTATACACAGAAATGTTCAAATGGTATCATTTGAACATTTCTGTGTATCCTCCACTGTGAAATGATTCAATGTTAATGCATGATAAATCAATGATATGCATCCATCCCACAAGAAAGCTAGCACTGGCTAAAGAACTGGCTACAAAGAGCTGGGGGGGATGTGCGGCCTTGCTCAAGGACACTTCAGCCACTCATCCGCTTACCAAACCAAGGTCTTATTCCCAGAATCTCCAGTTAAAGGTTAGTCTTATGGCTCATTATGCAATCTAGGGACCCACCGTGCAAATATGTAGGTGTATTTGTGTGCATGTGATTGGAATTTGGACAAGGCATTTCTCACCAAGTTTACAAAGTACCAACCTTTAATTTATGCTGGCGCTCAGCTTAGATATGAATGCCAATGACTTGTGTTTAAACAGTATATTTGCAGACTTGGTAATGTCAATACATTGGCAGTGAGGGGTTCGATGGTGACAGGAATGCACAAAACTAAGGCTAAAGTACTTGCAAGATACTGCTCTGTGTCCACAAATTACTGTCAGTTGCCATATTTGGAGAAGGTGCTGGTATCTGTACCCGTGATTGAAAGGCGTGTTGGAAAAATGAAAGAATATTAAAGGACGTGAAAACCTATTTTTTCAATCAGCTTCATACCATGAGCAATGGGGTCTGTCAAGAATACACTTTTGGTTGTCTCACATGAGAGATTAATGTGTTTGTCCTTGCTTTTCTCACTGGTTCGAAGTGGGCGGGGCTCAGTAAGGAGAAGATGTTGTCATATTCACCAGTTCATCAGTTTTGCAACATTTGAACCAATATGTGATGACAGTTGTGGGGCTGCTTGTGCTTCCAATAAAATATGATCACACACCTGCACTGTCCTGGTGAAGCTTTTGGCTGGTTAAACTTCTTTACACAGCCTAGTCGGAATGGAGTCTAAGAGACAGTTTGATGGCTTAGATGAAGAAATCGAAGTTAGTTGAAGAAGGTCGATAGGAGAAAAAAAAAAAACTCCATTATCTCCTTGTCCCTTGCAGACAACTCTAAAGCCGAGCTGACCTCCCTGAAGAATTCGATGATCAACCAGCTTCTGCACAGCATGGAGAACAGGTTTGGTGACTTTGGAAGTGGAATCCTGCTGGCCATGAAAATAGTCATCTTCCATAGCTGGCAGAGAACAGTGCAGGTGAGCAACTCTTAACATCTCTAGTATTTCCAGCATTGTGGATGTGGCAGTGTCTTGTATGTATTGACCATACTAAGGCAATTTGCATGTCTTGTTATGTCACCTCTTGAGGAAAATGCAAATATATATATATATAAAAACAACTAAATAGCCCATCACTGATGCGTAGCGATTTGTGAACGTGACATAATATGGATTTGTCAATATACAATGGAGCATTGCACTGTATCACTGTTGTGATAATGAGAGGAATAATTGTATTTCATTATGTTATTGTGTTGTTTTGACAGATTTTGGAGATGCAGAAGTGGACGAGCTGCTTAAACATTTTCATAATCTGAATCAGAATCAGAAATTCTTTGTTGATCCCCGAGGGGAAACTCTTTCGTTACAGCTGCTCACTATCAAGTCAGTGCACACAGGAACAGAAGGAATAGAAGTTCTAAGCAAATCAAAATATAATACCCTTTAATACAGGTAAGATAAAGTGGATATAAGTCTAAAAGCTAGCACCAAGTGGATTTAGAGGTTGATAAGTATGTAAGGTATAATACAATGTAATAATATAAGTAATAAGTTATGTACTGTCAAGTGTAGCTTATTAAGATGATTATGAGATTATGAGTAATAGAATATAGAATATATATATATATATATATATATATATATATATATATATATATATATATATATATATATATATAATAGAATATTTAAAACTGAAAAAGAGTATATTGCACAGGAGTATTAAACAGAGAATATTGCACAATTATTTCAAGTATTGCAGTGATGTTGAGCCCCCACTGGTTTCCTCCGGGTTTGATTTTTGTTCCTGAAAACCCAGGTGTACCAAGAAGACAGGATAGAAAATATCAACTGGGCAGAGGTCAACAGAAGAGCAGGTCACCTTTATCCTGATGTGCTCGCTCTTTTTGATCTTTTGTTCTCTATCCCTTCGTCTACAGCTGTCTGTGAGCGAGGCTTCAGCATCATGGAATTGGTCAAAAGCGGCTGGAGATGCAGATTAAAGTCTGGGACATTGTCAGACCTCCTGACTGTCCAGTTGAGCTCTCGGTCCATCAAGGACTTTGACCCAACCTCTGCCATACTGAGCTGCGAGCTTCATGGACAGGGCGAAAGGGAGCAGGACTGAGGACTATTATGCTTCTGATTCTGATGTCTGATGAGGGGCAGGTGTAATATTTAGTCACATCATCACATTATGCACACCAACTACTAACTTCTAAAATGAATACCAAATTCCAACTTCTACAATTAATTTACCATGAATGTAATGTTTTTTGTGTAAAAAATCATTGATTGACAAAATTCTTTACCTGAAATGATGTCTAAATTATCTAAATTTTTTCCCTTCATTAAGCGAATAGATTTCAAAAGTGGCAGATAGAATTTATGAGTGGCAGACAAAAAAGAACTTGCCTGTGAAAGAAGGTAATTTCACACCCTGGCCATAACATTTGGTACAGATATCCATGGTACCCAGAAGATTACTCCACTTTGGTGATCCCCTGGCTTAATAATTCATCTAGTGAAATATCTCAGTTTCTACTTACTTTCTATTATTGAGATTTGGGAACCATAAGTAGGGCCCTGCCAGAGGATCTCTAGCAGCAATCATGCTCATAGGGAGTTAGCAAATCATAGATATAGGCAGGAGCCTGACCATTCAAGGCTTTAAAAATAAGCAGTAAAATCAATTCTAAAACACACAGGTAACCGGATCAATGGGCAGGGCACCAAATGTGCGTCTTGCCCACCCAATCAAAAGTATTGTTCAGCCAACGGAAAAATAGCACAGAAATACTGTTTCTAACTTCTGATTGGGTGGGCAGCCTACAGCCCGCCTCCAAAGTCGCCCACTGCCAACCCCCTGTTCTCGTCGTGTTCAGGCACACACACACCAAACCGATGTCAAAGAACTAGCAGCGACAAAAGCTGTTGCATCACCTCACATCACCTGTGTCTTGGCCAAAAAGTGACACCAAAACACACCGCACCGGCTACAGCGAATGGCCAACTAGCACGTACGTTCTGCGCCTTCGCAAGAGGTAATAACTACAACTAACCAGCAGGTGGCGGTAGTCTGCATTCGTCATTCAAAAAAGAACACTGGAAGACCGAGGACTGCAGATATAAACAAAAGCAGCCCCATGGATGTGGGTCTGCCCGCTCTCGCTCAGACGGTTTCGTAAAACAGCTGCTTCTTATCGAGAAAAAACGTCTGATTTCCTCTCTGATCTGTCCGATCTGAAATGTCTGATCTCCTGTCTGTTCACCGCATGCTGTGAAAACAGACAGGACGGATTCAAGATGCTAGTTAGCCAGCTAATGTTAGCAGGCTAACAGCCAATCAGAGTGATTTCTCTCACCGACGACCTCTGCTGCCGATTCAACATGCTCAGTCGGCCGGAAAAACCGCCGACGAGGGCCAACGAGTGCCAATGGTGCGGAACGCACCGCAAAAACTAGGGCTAGAGACCCTCACCGACAGCCTGACATTGGCCGACGGCGTGTGTCTCTTGGAGCATGCCGAAAGGGAGGGGTGTTTCTATGACAACTATGAACTCTTATGGTTCAGAATGCACACACAGAGGGTAAGGCAAAGCAAGTAGAAGCACGCACACGGTCCCACTGCTCGTGAAAAATCACACACTCAAACACAGAACCTGCTCTAACTCGTGTTTTGTCAGGGATCATGTACAAAAACTGTCATCTTAGAGAGAGGAAATGCTTTGCACCAGATTTAGCTACTAGCGAATTTCCATCAGCAGTCCATTTGCATCAACTCAAATTTATTCGATGAAGGTAGAAGGACAGACTGAAGAGAATGATCTGCGTCTGCCAGGCCCCTACCCAAAGCCCCGGCCCCAGCAGCAAAGAATAGTCCCCCATCATTCGGTGATTACTATTGTTCCACACACTAACAGATACCACACTACTACCTTTTTAAAGATATAATTACAGTGACTTTTCTAGAAAGTTTACCCATTCGCTCAGTTTATGAATGCTGTGCTGCTAGCAAAAGCTAATAGTTTGATCTACATTAGGATCTAAATTCTATTCATTTACTTTATCCAAAGTGACTTATAACACTTGCTGTGCGATGTATTGTTTTTTAAAGCCTACGAGCAAGCCTAGTGCTGCTTCTGCCTCTAGCGATGCTGCTGCTTGCACATCAGAGACTCCGGCTACTGCTCCTGTACCCTCCACAAGCACGGTCCCAAAGCAGTTCCCTCTCTCGGCTGCCTCAGCCCCACCATCCCAGCCAATATTAGCTAACAGGGAAAACCATCGACTGTATGCTGATAGGTAAAACGAAAGCCTGGCAGCAGCGTTTTGTATAAGTTGCTGTCTTTGGATTCCACCTGTTGATACCAGAATAAGATGCATTGCAGTAGTCAAGTCTGGAGGAGATGGCATGGATGAGCATTTCTAAATCTGCAGAGAAAAGGAATGACCTGATCTTGGTTAAATGTCTCAGCACTGGCGATTTTAGACTCTTTTTAGGGGTGCTCAAGCACACCTAAATTTCTTCTCTGCACCTCGGGAAAAAAAATTATTAATGTTATTAATTATTATTTTCTTAAATAATTTTTACGTTAGATTCAGGGCCCTAGGTTGGGACTGGCACCTATCTGACTGAATCCGGCACTCCTTTGTCACTATCAAAATCTGCAAGCCCCACATATACCAGTAGATGCCCTGTATTCTGGCAAGTGCACGGTTTAATGCTTTTTGGTGTGTAAATATTTTGGCATATGATTACTGTAAGCTCCACAGCTAAGCAAGTGGGCGTTTGTGCTGTGAAATGGTGAAATGATTATGGCTAAATTAGGGGGTGCGTGTGTATGTGCAACACTGTCCATAGTACTGAAATGGAGGGGGGCAGATTGATAGACCAAGCCCCCAGGAAGTGCTCCTATGGGTCTGCACAATGCCGAAGATCCGGGTAATTTTATACCTGGAAGTCGAACTTTTTTGCCTTCATGCACAACTGATGACCTTTCATAGGAATGAACGGGGCCCTGCCTCCCATGCGAAAGACCGTTCTACACTTCCTACACTTCCTTGTGTAGGTATTGTTAAAGTTAGTTAACATTATAGCAAAGTCAATTTAAGACTTAGAAAGTCTCTGGTTATAGTTCCATGGACTGAAACATAACTATTAGAACTATTTCTGATTTGGAGTCATTCAATTGCAGGACATTTTTGGACATCCAGTTCTTAATTTCAACGAAGCAAGACATAATACAGGAAACATAGGTGGTACCAGGCTTCACTGGCATCAAAACCAGTAAGGGACATACAGTTGCGTAGCAATGAAAGTTGATATTATGTCTACTGTATGCATGATTTGCCCCTAATGATCTAATGATCCCTGATGTTTCCTTTAGCTCCGCCATGAGGTTGACACTTGTGGTTTTGAGTAAAACGTTTTAAAAACTATTGGACATATTGCCATATTTGGTACAGATAATAATATTCCCCAACAGGATGAATTGTAATTACTTGGTGATCCCTTAACTTTTCATCTAGCGCCATCATCAGCTCAAGATTTCACTTTTCCAACTTTATCATTTGGTTTATGACTAAATACCAAAACTAAAACTCAGCTGTACTTTGTTTATTGCTAATTAGCAAATGTTAGTATGCTAGCACGCTAATCCAAGACGATGAAACCTGCTAAACATCAGCAAGTTAGCACTGTCATTGTGAACATGTTAGCATGCTGTCGTTAGCATTCAACTCAAAACACCTTTAGCTGCTAACATGGCTGTAGCCAATTACGGAAGAAAGTTTTAGGCTTTAAACTGTCAGACAAAATAATTGTTTTTGTAGTATATATGTTTTGTCTGTTATTATAAAAATGAGAATGTTAATTTGACTATTAACATTAATGTTGTTAATGTTCAATTTAAGGTTTAGACCTTAGAATGAGGTTAACATTAGGGTATATTTCAACTAGATATGAAATGGTGTTTTTATTAGGGGTTAGGGAATGAATCTAGTTGCTAAAAGTCTTCATGGGTGTAGTAATAAAAATGTGTGTTTGTTTTGTGAGTACATGTGCATGTATACTTGCATTTGAAAGTACAACTCACTGCTTTCTAGTACATGCACTTGTGTGTGCGTGAGTGTGTGCGTCAGGTCTGTGCTGTGTGGAGTTCATAGGCGCCAGACCAGAGTTACTGAGGGCGGTTAATGAGAGAGTTGGCAGAGTTATTAGCTGATCGCTGTAAGTCAGTGATCTGTGTGAGAGAGGATTAGGTTCCACACATCTTGCACAACCTCACAGGAGCCAGGAGCTCAGTCTCTGGGAAGCTCATTAGATTTAAATATGGCTGTCTAGAGCAAATAGTAGACAAGATGGATGTAAACTGCTAGCAAGATGATGGTGCAGTTTGGACAGTCAAGCGTGAATGTGTGTGTGTTTGAGTGCAGTGCGTGTCTTTGTGTGTGCTGGTGTGCATTAAAATGAAAAATGTAGATGTACTTTGCCTAATCACCGCTTCACATTCAAATTTGATTATCTGCTGTAACAAGATGTTATTCACTGAAAGAGATAAACATAAGGTGTCAGGAGACTAATTTTGGCAAAGCCCACTGATAGTTTATTCTCATTCAGTTTACTTGGAGGAAAAAAACTGTCACTCATGTCACATGGGTGGTATAGTAAACTGTCATTTAAACAAAACAACACATACTATGTGCAAATAGGATGCCTCTGGGCGCCTTGTGTGGTGGTATGTTGACAGATCACTGATTGCAAACATCTATCTTCACTCAAGTAATGATTTATTTGGTTGTGAAATATGAAAAATGTTGTCACATCTCATGGGGACTGTGGTTAAAATGACACGGTGTTAAGATGTCCCTGGCCATGACAGTAGATACATATTTACTTAGAATATTGACATAAAACACAAAAGTTTCAGCTTTTAAGAAAGAACAATGAAAGGATCCAAAATGATAAATTCCTTTCAGCAATGTTGGCTATTGAACAGCAAAAGCAACAGGTTTGTATTAGTGGCATCTTAATACAGCAATTACAGCACTGATAGGGGGACTGCCCATTGCTCCAAAGGCTCATTGCTCCGAAAACACACACTTTCCCTGCAGTTAGGTTAGGATTAGGGGTTAGGTTAGGTTAGGTTAGATGTTTGATTTTGTCGGAACAGTCAAGACGACAAAAAGACTGTAGGCTATTAAGACATCTCCGAGTGAGGTAAAACTCTCATGATTTTATTCCGACATTGGAAATTTGTCTGCAACAGTAAAATCACTTGAAATGTTGTTTGGTGTAAGGCCAGAAAGATAGCCTATTAAGGGTCAAACCCCTGCCGATTCAGCACCATGGCAGTCACTGAACTAACAACTGCAGGGAGAGTGTGTATTTTCGGTGCAATGAGCCTTCGGAGCAATGGCCGTTTGTTTTCGGGATAACGGGCTGTCGAACAAATGGGCTTTCGGTCCAATGGGACATTTTTTGAACTATTGGGGTTTCGGAATAATGGACTGTCGGAACAATCGCATGGCAATACTGATAGTGGCTACAACAAAGGAGAATGGATTTAAAAAGCTATGCAGGGGCTATGTAATAAGAATGTGAAACCATTAGAGAAGGACTTGAAGAACTTCAAACCACAATTTGACTCTTAAAGCTGGATTTATAGTTGTGCGTTAAAGAGGTTATGGTGTAGCTACATCGGCTAGCTACATTAGCATGCTGACATTAGTATTTGGCTCAAAGCACTGCTGGGCCTAAGTACAGCCTCACTGAGCTACTAGAATGGCTGCAGACTCTTGACGACTTAATTGTAATTTTATGATACAGAACGATGACGGGAAGGTTCCCCTTGTCTCTTTGCTGAGTAGGAGGCAGTTGCTATGTTCACGTTCTTTTATTCACTGTGACAGAGATAAACGCAGTGAGCAGAGGGTTTGCAGCGGAGATAACTTTGCTAAATGTGTGTACTGAAAAGGAGCAGATAACTGAGCCTTTCTTCAACTTGCTTAAAATTGTCTGCATAATCAACAATCTCCACCTGTATCATGAACTTGTAGCAGAACACACAAGCAGCCAAAACTGACCAATTCTTGATATCTCCATGTGGTATCTTCATAGAGGCGATAGCCCCAGCGTGTAGTTTTTTTTGACAAGGTGCATTTAGCCTATGTGGCAGCTACTTCGGCTATGTGCATAGGCTACATAGCTACGCCCTAACCTCAGTTGTAACACACAACTATAAATGAGTCATTGTGGTTTGGAGTTCCTCCAGTCCTTCACTAATGTTTGTAGTTTCTGTTTACATAGCTCTATTGTGGGAAATATGCCAGGTTGAAATAAACCTGAGTTTTCCTTTAAGGTATCATGTTTATCACTCAATCACCAACCAACCAAGCAGATCCACAGTCGGTCAGTAATTGAGTTTGATGATGAAAAATGGATCCTGGAATCAATTCTTCTAGAACATGGCATGGACAGGAGTTTTATTTCCTGGGGTCTGAAGTCAAGGGAGAGTGTTTTCTTGTTTAGGAGTGCTGGGTTCTGGAGAAGGTTGTTTTACACCAGACTTGCTCCAACCAAAGTCAGAATACAAGACTAAATCACACACTGAGATGGATGTTTCCTGCAGTGAGCAGTTATTATATAAAAACAATGCCTTCTGCTTGGCATTATGTAACACAGCGGTGAATCAGGGAGATGATGACAAACACACAATGCTGGGGACAGTGGTCCTGTTATAAGCTGCCTCTTTCTGTAACTCTTCCTCTTTATAACAGTTTCTCACTTGCTCTTATCTCTTTCTCCCACACAATGTCTCTGCTTCTGCCCCGTTCTTCTCTTTATGCCATGGCTCTCCCACTTCTTTTTCTCTGTCACATCCTCTGCCCTCTTTTTGACCTCTTTCTTGTAGATAGCATCATGTGGTGTCTATCAGTGTGACCTTGCACGTTTTGGTTAATTTGAACAGGTGCACTTTCGTAATTGCCCAATGACTCTTTCAATACAGGACTTAAAATATCCCGAAGACAATCAAGGCTCTATTTTGAACCTCTAAATGAAATGATTCTTTTGTCCCATCATTTTGTCTCCCATATGGTCACAGTGGAAGCTGCATGGCCAAAGTGGCGCCACAGGTGCTTTCCAAGTGTCCTAGAAAAATGAAGAATACCTGTAATTTGATTTCATTTATGTCTGCTGCAAGCACAATGAACATCTTCATTGAACAATCTGTCACTGGCTAGCAATAGAGGCTTTGTGAACTGCAGAGTGCAGAAATTGTTATTTATCTACCTATTTGTTAACCCAACATTCTCTTCTGGACTCTACACGACTACAGTTCCAGACACAGATAATGAATGAAACAAGGGAAGAAAGGAATACAAGACATGTGTGTATGTGTCCTCGAGCGATGATTTATAATAACAAAAGGTGCTCTGATTTGTGTGTGTATCCCTGCATGTAAATAAGTTTGTGCATTTTGAGCAAACCTTTTCTGCATTTAGGAAGACAGTAATACATGACCTTCAAGAGAGGTGTGTTAAGTGTTAACGATGAAGAAAAGAGGAGGAGGGGCAGCTGGCCTGAGCGCAGTCTGATAGATGTAACCTCCTCCCATCTCTTTCTCTCTTTTTATATATTGGAACCAATGACCCATGAAAGAACGCAGTGCCAGCCATCACACTCCTTGGCCATCCTTTTACTCTTTGTACCGTGTGTAAAGTGTCTTTTATTCCCCCTCCGCCCCGCCACGACTCTCTCCTCCCCCCACCCCATTCAAGGGAGCCAATCGAGACGGAGCGAGATAATATATTACATAACAACAAATTCTGTGTAATCGTCTCCCTGTCTGCCTCCGTGCCATTGGCTGCGGGGAAAATTAGAAAAGAGAGAGAACACATGAGCGAAGGGTGGAGAAGAGCGGATTTGAGAGTAAAAAAGGAACAAACAGCAAAAGCAAGAGAAAATAAGAAAATGAGACATTTGACATTTGAAATGTCTTTATTGAGTCATTTAAAGTTCATGTGGCATGCAGTCCATCTCTACTAAAAATATGGTCCACAGAGCATGGAGTATCACACACACCAGACTATTAAACAACATGGTGTCACTGTTTCTTTATTCATATGTAAAGCCAGAAGAAATTGCTGTTGTTACCAAGGTTTTGAACAAAGTCAAAAGGTCACTAACAGCCCCTCCTTGCTCAACACTGTATGTAGTGCAGATCGCCAGTTTTGCTTGAGCAAGGAGAAAATTGTTCCCTCTGGAAAATGGAAAAGAAAACACAAAACACAGTGATTAAACAAAAACCATAGCCTGTCTTGTAAAGTGCAATGTGAGGGGGTGTTAGTCACTGTGTACTAGTTCAGTAAAAAAAACAGAATGCCAGGTGGGTCAAAATGGACAGGTGGGTATAGCTTGTGGGTTGAAATGTGACTCAAAAGCACCAGTGTGGATGCCAGCCTCAATCCCAACGCATCTTTTGCAGGCATAGCGGACTTTATATAAGACACTACATATCGCAGATCACTCCCTTGGAGGCTGAAGGTGACTCCGCCACTTAATTTCACAGTCTTTGCTGGCTGTGTTAACATTGACTGACTTGACACAGAGGTCATACAGATACTTCCTCCCAATCTTGGATATATTGTGTGGCTCAAGTCCTTGGAAAAAAAAAAGGGATGCTGTCTACCGCTCTCTAAACTTCTGTAGTCTTTGGAGACACTGAGGTGATGTAAGGTCACCTCCAATATCTTTTCAGTGTTGTACAGCTATGTGGAGAAGTCTTACAGAGAAGACCCACTGGCAGAGAACAAATTGCATGACACCGCCCTCCAACGCCCTCCACCACTTCATGCGTTGACATGCTGTGGGCATGTCAACGCACCAAAGCTAGCAAGTAGCTTGCTAGTTAGCAAACATTGTGTAAATAAGCAACCTATGGCTTTCTCCAACAGTTTATGTGACTTTGTGCCAAGTAGCACTTTGTCTTTGGTAGACAGAAAAAATGAGGGATCCCAGAAACTACATTACTGACCTTCTCCTCCACAGACATTCATACTCTAAACTTCCTGTCCCACTGCTCCATCATTTTTAAGTTTCTGGATTCCGCCGTCATTTGCATGAAGTAAAAACTTTTCAGCTTTTGACCGCTCCCATTTTTTGCATCGTTGGTCAGTCTCACGTCAACTGAAATTCCACAATGCCTTATGAAGCGATTCGCTCACACATCCCATAGAAAATGAACATGGGCAAACATTACGTTGCTTAATGCCGCATACAGTGGGTCTTCACCATTATGGGCCTCAGGAAGAAACTGTTAAATATTTTCCAACAGTAGACCAACGTCCAATGTCCCTCTTTATCTTACTGGACCAGAAAGTGAGGTGATTTAGAGTAAACCCTTCTTCACATATGCCAAAGCCATCCCCTTAAATTCACTTAAAGTAGCCAAAGACCGAAAAGATAGAGATTCTTTCAGGCCAACATGCTTGTCATGCACAGATCTTGAAAAATAAACTAATGCTATCACTTTACTTTCCAGGGGAAACAGGGAAACAGACTATTTCAAAGAAGAGTTAATGATGACTGTATTTGATGACTTCTGGAAAGACCAGGAGGATATGACTGTTGCTGCTTGCCAAAGTGAATTCTGCCAGGTTATTTAGTGCTAAAATCTACTCAATGTCCACCCCAGCTGTGGCTGTATCCAGGCCCGGTGCTGAAGACATCAAAACCAGTAAATGTTTATGAAATGCTGTGTGAAGATACTTGGAATTCCTGGCAGAATAAGCCTTTGGGTTTGGGTTTACTCCCTGATGTGTGCACTGCATTTCAGTTCAACACTGCACAGAGCAAGGGTATTATTTACAATGGAGAGAGCAGCTGCATGAACTACAGCGGCAAGCAGATTGAAGTTCAACTAATTTGAACTTTGACCCCAAATATGCTGACCTGAGTCCAATGCGATTCTAACATTGATGGGGGGCAGAAATTATGACAGTGACAATTTTATTGTAGAGAATAATGTCGGAAAAGTACATTTTTATGCAACTCTGAATTCACGGAGATACTGTATGTAACTCTACTCTCTGGTCCTACCTGGACTTGGCTAAAACAGTCTCAACCATGGCAGAAAATATCAGAGAGGACAGGGATACAAAGTTAGAAATTTAATATTGTGATATTTACATTACAATGTAGTCAATAGCAGCTGAGTTAGCTGTGTTGCGGGATCATGGTTTTTCATTTTGCATCTACTCTGCGCAAACAATTTGCTCTTGCATCTTTGGTCTGGAACTTGCCTTGCTACATGACATTGCAGCAAAAAAAAACAAACAAAAAAAAACGGATGGACTGTGTAACAAATAAATTGCTTGCTGCTCATCTGCATTGTTGGCCATACTGCTCCTGAATCATAGTGGACAAATTAATGGTACTCTAGAAGAAGCATGTATCACAATAGGCAAGATAAAAAAAACAGTCAAGCTAAGCCTTTAATACAATTTTCTGACTGTTTGATATCCTGTGTTTTGTCTGAATAGACATATTAACCATATGATGAAAGACATTTGCACATCTGACTGTACTGCCTGACTAAAGTTGTTAATGGTTAAAAACAGAAAAAAGAGAAAGACTGCAAGATGAGGGAAAGAGAAGGAAATGAAAGTAGGACGGAGTGAAAGAAAGAAGGAGATGAAGTATGAACCTGAGGAGTGAGAGCATCAGCAGGCGGAAAAGGGCGAGTAAGATAAAGCAGAAGGACGGAAATGAAAAGGGTGTACTGAAAGTAAGAGGGAGATGGAGTGTGAATGCAAAAGAGGGAAAAATCATTGAGAGGTGTAGGCTAGGAAAAAGTGAGGGATGTGTAAAGACAGAGACTGAAAAGGAGTGGAAGGGAGATGGAGACACAGGGAGGGCTGCATTAGCAGCTTCAATCCACAGTCAGTGGAGTGTGGACGGGTTCAATAAAAGCTACGTGCTGTAGATGCCAGCAGAGGCTTGGGCCGGACAGAAAAGCTTGACAGTGACTGGGTGACATCAGACTTTAAGCTTGTGTAAAGGTGTCTGTGATATTGCTTCGGCTTGACTGCCTCTGACAGCAAATGCAAGAGAATACATTCAGAATAGCAATTAGCTGCTTGATGTACAGTTTTATGTGGTGTGAAATTGGGTTTTTCAGGTGTTATTTCTCCCTGCATTCACCATAATTTACTCAAGGACTGTCACATAGTACAAACCAGCTGCCAGTCTCATAATTGGGAAAATTCAGCAGAGAGTATGTATGTATATATATTTATTTCCTGCTTACAGTGACTCTGCTGGTTAGTCAGGCATGTATGACACAGAGCAAAAACGCCATCCAATTTCCTTTTCGACGGGAAAAGGCACCTCACTTTCAAACATCTCTCTGAGCCTGTCAAAACAGATTGCTCTGACACAAGCAAGGGCACCCTCCACTCCTCAGAGAGGTTTGGTTGAAGATACAGAGATGTAGAGACAGACAGTGCTCATAAAATCTCCATTCACTGACAAACCTGATACCCCATGGGAGACGATGCTGACAAATTGACATATAACTTCACTGTATCTGTTGGTATTACTCATTTTCTGATGCAATAACCCTCATACAGTACACACCGCTAGACAGCAGAGATAACACTCTGTTTCTGACACCCGTGGCCTTTTGTGATGGGTATAAGTCAGTTAAATAAATTAGGCACACTCGCACATGTACACACACACACACACACACAGTCACATTCTCATACACTTCATTCTGCTTATGTCATCAAATGTGCTGTTAAATTTGCGCTCGGAGCAGGAATACACTCTACCTGTCACCATGGCAGCTGCGTGGGGTGATTGCAATCACACAATCAGTGGAGGCTCATGGGAAATAAGCTTGAAAGAATGAGCTCTCCTGAGAAACAGAAAAGACAGAGGAAGAGAGAGAGAACGAGGGAGGAAGACAGATGGCGCGAGAGAGAAAAGAGCTGAACAGAGACAATGAAGGAGGGAGAATCAGAGTAACCTTTTGTCTGCAGTGACGTGAATAAAGTATTTGACTTTGCCGCTCATCAGAATGTGAATGCCACTCCTCCTGGCAGGGAGAAAATACATGTACGAATAGCATGAATTATCGTACAACAAACAGGCTAAATGAATAATGATGTAATTCATCAGGAGTACTTTTACTTTTGATACTTTAAGTACATATAGCTGATAATACTTCTGTACTTTTACTTGAAGCGTCTATAAGAGATATTTTATAATGAAAATGTATCAAATGACAATGTGAAAACAATGTGAAAATGTAGGGAGGGACCACTTTTACTGATGAACCTACACAAAAATTATCACCTGAATACTTTATAGTGAGTTTCAGCTCATTCTTTAACTATCCGGCCCACAACTTTTGGTTTTGGTTCACTCTCACAGCTCTCATAGTGTCTTTCTCAGCACCAAACAGCAGACAGGCAGAGATAGCAACTAGCTGGTGAACATAGTGGTGCGTTTAGCAGATATCTATATAGCAGATATATACTTTTACTTGAGTAAAGTCTCTGAAGCAGGTAGCAGGTAAACCACAATAGGAATGAAAATTAAAAGAAGTGTAAGACTACTTACTAATGATCACGAAAATGCCTTGCTAAAAAAAAAAAACGAAAGCTCTTGAGGCCTGTTTTTTAAAAGCACCCTGGTGCCCCTGGGTGTCTGTGTAGTTCGTTCCACCAGCAGGGGGGAGGGGACGGCAGCAGAGTTCCCTGTGGTGCAGAGCTTTATCCTGGGGGCTTGGAGGTGCAGGCTGTTGCTTGACCTGCCGGTGGAGGATTGTGTGATAATAAGCTCCCTGCGTTATCGGGCAGGATGTTTTTTGTAGACTGTAAAGGCAGCAGAGAGGTTTTAAATTCAGTCCTGGAGGAGACAAACTCCCACCTGACCCAATCTTTTACAATTCCATGATGTAACACTCCTACTTTTGCCCTAAGCTCGTATTTCTCTTCTTCTTTCCTCCCTCTTTTATATCTCGCTCTCTATCCCACCCACTCCGTCTGCCTCTCTCGTACATTAGCCCTCTGTGGGAATAAATTGAATGAGTGAACCTGACTGTTCAGTTCATTCCCCCTCCATATCGCTCCACATTAGCCTCATTGCATTTCCTCTCCCTTCCTTCCCCTCTGGGTGTCAAATTAGCCTTTATCCCCCGAGCTGCTGCGAAACATGACAACACGATTCACCCCCTTCACCTGCCCGAGCCCATCTCCCTGTCATACTCCTCATTCCCATGAGCCCTGTGTGTCCCCACCTCACCTTTCACCACCCTGCCCCTCCACCTGTCCCATCGCTCTGTCTCCAGCAGTTGCCCCCAGCTGCACGAGAGAGCCATATTTAGAACAGGCTAAGATGTAGAAGATGAAAATGCTCTGTTGGAAGATGCGATCGCTGCGTGTTAGTGGGTGAAGTTTCACACTGGGGCCTGGGGTGTGTGTTCTCGCAACTACACGGCTCAAACCGACCAGATGCTCCACGGGGGGATGAAAGAGCAAGCATAGCAGTTTCACAGCGCTGCTATTACTTCACGCTTCACAAGGATGAAGAGAGAGGAGGAAAGAGAAGTAGTAACACATAGTGCCTTTAGAGAAATGGAAACCACAACAATGCTGTAGATCAGCAGGCCTCCTGTGCAGAGAAACAACCAGTACACCTCTCTGTGGTCATATGTCTTCCCATGTCTTACCTTATTAGCCACTCTGAGGAATCCTGGAAATCTCTCAGTAAATTATCCCACAAAATTAAAGAAGTGGGTCTAGTTTGACGGACGTTGATCCTCTCTTACCCTGAGAGCAGTATAGGATCATGCCTCTCAGTGACTGTCAGACAGGTTCACTCAGCCACAGCACAGTCAACAGAAGTGCAAGCAGAGTAGAAATATTATGGCCCCAGGAATGCTTTTCTAGCCCTGCAGTGCACCCAGGTTATCATTGCCCAACAAAAAAAACCCAGCTAAAGATAATCTCCAGCACTGTGAATACTGGGGAGAAACAGTGAGGCCAAAAAAAAAAAACCCAGCCAATTCCAGAGAGTTAATTAGGGTTCGGATGACTGGCTGCAGAGGGTGTGGATGAGCAATGTGCTACTCACCGATAAAGACGATTGGCTCTATTTATTGTTGTTTCCTCAGCCCTTTTCCTCCCCAAAAAAACTTCTCAGGCTCGGTCGGTTAATGATTGCTGATTGCCCGATTCATTAATCCGATTACAGGCCAAACCGTCTGTTATCTCAGTTTGGATACAGGACATTACAGGAAAGAGATGCATGTTATCTTGCTGGGGCAATGGTAATTGTGCATGCATGTGTTTCAAATTTGCATGCAACATAGATTATTTTAATTTAGAAAACAAAACTCAAAATAGTTCATTAGAATTATAAAACAAAAGCAATTCTTTGGGGATTTTCACACGTTGTTCAACTGTCAAACACAATCAAACGTCAGAAGATTGATACAGTGGACCGGTATACCTAGGCACTATTGCTGACAACAAACAAAATGTTGATGTCAGCACTGACTCAGTCTGTAAAAAGTAGCAACCAGAGACTTTATTTCCTGAAAAGATGAACTGTTTTTACAGTTTTTAATGCTCAAGGATGCCTTTTCATCCTCCACACTGCGCTTCTAGCAGTAAACACAAGTAACCTTCTATTCAAAGTCTTAATCACCACCACTTTCCTATCTGTACAAAATGTTTGTCAAATGTCAACTTTAAACCTCTTCCTTTACCTTTTATTTGCGTTTCTTTCACACACACTTTGACATGACCACTGTTGGGTGACATCTTCCAAAGCTTGCATTTACAATCAGTCTAAGTCAAATGTAAATGTCAAAAATGTAAAATGCCATAACAGAAATGAAAACAAAGGTTGGAAATGCAAGAAGGTGTAGTGATCTGTAATTATAAATAAAAACAGTTGTTTCTGTTTAAAAGACCCAGACCAAACTAAATGCAAAGCCCAGTCGACTCCCCCTCACATCAAACTCGTTCTTGACATTTAAATCCCCCTGTAGCTTAGAGGGGGTCTGCAGGTCTTTGTCACTGCAAGTGATGTTTCTATTGACACTCCATTCATACTGCAACTGGGCCTCTCACTGGAGCGCTAATCAATGGACGCTAATGCCTCTATTATAATCCATGCACTCAAATTAAGGTTGCATTGATCAACAGGCCTTGGGTTGCTACAGTGTGGAGCTGCGTGAAGTACTGAAGGGAAATTTCTGTTTAAAGCAAACAGAGACTCAGAAAGGCAGCAAGAGAGGGTGACATGAGAGTAAAATGGGAATTGAGCGGGTGTTGTTTTTTTCAAACTCGATTTAATTTGTAGCCTTTCCCCGAGGTTTTTGAGGATGCATTGCTGCTATCGGTTTAGAGGGGGTGAGAAAATGCACCGTGTGTCGATCAAAGGTGTGCTGGATTTTAAATACCGCTGAGCTTTGGGGCGCTCAGTGAAGAAATTGCTGCAGGTGTTTTTCGAACAAAACAGAATTGCATCAGTAAGCCTGTTTGAGCATCGACACGCATCTAGTTTTTCTTGTGCATTCAGGGTGAAATATGAAATGTGGATTTGCACGTACTGGTACTGCAGATCAACACTGCAGCTCTGACCTGTGGAGGTGCACTTCTCTCTCAGTGTCTCTGCCCTTTAGCTACAATGAGATTGAGTGCTAATGTCTTTATTATATACATATATATATATATATATATATATATATATATATATATATATATATATATATATATATATATATATATATATATATATATATATTACCAACGATATTGTGCAGGGACAAAATCAAACTTAGAGCATAAAATAAGAGCAGCTTTGTGTTCTCAAACTGTTTTGTGCCAAAGTTTAGTTATTATTAGTTATTAGTTATTATTAACTCTTCACTTTAAATCAGCTGTGTGTACCAGTTCTTTTCAAGTGGAGACATCCATCAGTTTACACATTCAACAAAATTGGAAATATAAAGTAATGAACACAAGGTAATATTGTTTTCAGCTACCTAACTAGAGTCTCATTTGTGTGACAGAGCAATAATTCCCAGGTGTTGATATTCATCATCAGATCTTCAGGTCTGATTACATAGATACATGATCCTGTTCTTGTTTCTTATCATGCTCTGTCAGACAGCCAGTCTTGCTCTGCGTCTGCTTCCTGTCTTTCTCTACACTCTGCTCTCTCCTTTTCTCTCTCTTTCACCTGGAGACCTGTAATTTATACAGCCATTCAGCTTCCTCTCCATTTCAAAGGCTGACCAGGGCAACCACACCTAGAAAATGAGAGCAAAACATGATGGAGTAGTCAGAAATACACAATGTCAGGGAGAGATGTCAGGAATACATCTGTGGCTACTATAGTGGCGTGCATTGCTGTCTGCCACTGTGTTTTTTATGTAGGCCTTTTTCACAGAAGACATTGTAGTACACAGAAGGAAAATCACAGGTGTAAATAATGACTAAAGTCCATTCAGCTGCTTCCTGGCACTGTGCATGCTGGCTCACTGTCACACTGTCATTGCTTACTGGGGCACTTGAATAAAACGGAGCCATCCTTAATGTTATTTCAGTCAGTGAATGAAGTAAAGATAGTGTTTACTGAAACAGATGATGTGAGATTTTAATCTTGTCCTTGGCGCTTAGAGTCCGCAGGGGGGATTTGGGAAATGGAGGGCGTCTGCCCTGAGCAGCGGCAGAATAAATCCCCCGATGGAGTCCAGACACTGGTGGTGGTGGTGGTGGCTGATGACTCTGCTGAGGCTGAAGGCTGAAGGGTGTTGATGGAATGATAAGCTGATGGATCTGCGAAGACTGGGCGGTGATGGGGAGGTGGAGGGGCGCGCATCAGTACTGAAAGCAGAGAGAGAATCATATTTAAACTGACGGTAGTAAGATGATAGGTTGACAATGAAGAGGTGTCACAGTGCTATTGGATAGATGACACCAGCTGATGGAACAGCTGATATACCGATTTGACAGCCTCGGATAATGACAGCAGGAAATATGAGTGAGCATGCGTGAGAGGAGTGAAAGGCAGGATGTATGAGGATTAACTACGCCTAAGCGTGCAGAAGTATAGCCTTCCTGACTGAACTTTCACTAGAGCTTTATTAGGAACACCCGTGCTTTCCTGCTAGGAATGTCTGCTGTGAAAGTGGCCTATTACCACTGGGAGTTGCCAGAGTAAGAAATCATACACAGTGGCTTTAAAAGGCAAATGAAAACTGGGGTTAAGGGCCCTACACATCTTTGTACACCCACACAGGTGTTTTCACTTATTCTGCCTGATTAACTCTCTCAGGATTATGTGGGTAATTCATCTCTCTCACTCTGTTAGTTTTCATTCTTTTGTTAGGGTGCGACAACTTCGTTTTACCATTTTTATTAGTATATGGATTTTGTTAACCTCACATAATTCTACGCATAGCTCCACCCAAGTCCAACCTGAGCAGAGGCCTAATCAACTAAAACTAAAACTCCCGTGTAGGTGTGCAGGACCACCAAGCTGCTCTATATTAACAAATGACTACCTGTAATGTAAAAGGACCAACAGATAATTATTACCCAACTTGGTTGTAACGTCTTTCAGCTCTTTTTTTTTTTCAGATACTTTTTTCAGGAGTTGGTGGAGATCAAAATAGAGCTAAAAGGAGAGTGATATTGGACTTACATTCTTCAGGTGGCCAGACACACGACTCCAAATTAATACCAATGTTGCTCCGTGTCTGCTGGATGCATATAGGCAACTGTTTGCTAACACGTTAGCTATATCTACTTTATAAAGTGATATTATGTCATTGTCGTGTTTGCAGCTTGTTCCCTGCCCCCTTAGTCCTGAAACATAATAATGGGTAGGTAATTCCATATATATAACACAGTTAGGTTCTGATGTGCTAGCTATGACATGTAGCTACATAGCCTGAAAACACAGCCCAAAATTACAGGAATTCTCTTTAGCTTCTCTTTAGACAGCCCCAATTCTTGTATTACTATTATCTCACAGTCAAGACACTTGGTCCAACCCTAAATTACATCTTCTTCTCAGGCTTGCTAGCTGCTCATTTCCACTTCTGTCTTTCCATTCTTCTCCCTTTCTCCCTCTATCTTTCTCTCACACTCTGCCTTTTCTGTGGTGACATTAATTACAATGAGGAGTAAGTGATGGCATTCATTGCACTCAGCATTACGGCGGGCATATTCAGCAAACGCACAGCCTGATGAAGTGTCCACATGACACTGCACTGTGATTTATCACTTATTTCTGCCACAATGCTTAGGCCGATAACTCTTATTCTACACCATTTACTGTCACAACATGTCACACATGCAGAGAGGTGACTGTGTCATTTCTAATGCATGCTTAAGGTGTGTGTGTGTGTGTGTGTGTGTGTGTGTGTGTGGAATGACCTCAAACAATGTAAGGATCTGAGCTCAAAGAAAGCTTATATAACCGTTTGAATGGTATGTCGCACAAAAATATTATATAGTATATGGTTGTATGAGAAGCAACATTATGCACATGAGTGGGCTTTTTTCAAATCTAAAGACACTTATCTATCGTGTATGTCCCTGTGCCTGTGGGTAATAAGCATTTGTATACAGTGCAGTTGAGTTCGTCTTTATTTCTCAGGCAAAAGTTCAAGGCAAATGCTTTTCTCATACTGCAAGACATCTTACACTGACTTGGTGTTTTTTATTTAGAGCTGAATGCCAGTGAATCCCTTCTTACAGCGCAAATGATGATGTTTCATCTGTACGTAACATGTCATATGGATGGGAAATCACAGAAAGAGTAGCCATGTGAATGCACACCTATAAGTGAGTGTAAAATCTGTAAGAAAAAAAAAAAGATATAACGGATATCATAGTCAGAGTTTTTCCGGAGGCGTTGAGGCCGAAGATGGAGAAAAATAGAAAGAAAAAACAAGACGGGTGAAATCTAATGGGAGTTCTGACAAAAACTGAGGCAGACGGACAACAGAAAGTGAATGAACGTGATATAGGTATGAGTGAAACAAAGTGAAAGGGATGTAAACACACAAAACTGACTGAGAATCAAACAAAAAGACAATAAGAGGAGGAAAGACTAGCATAAAAGAAGTGTGTGCTTTATCAGTTTAAATTAGTCTGAACTCAGAGATGGCAGGAGAGTCTCTAATCCTTTCTCCCTTAGGCCTTGAATCACCTGCCATCCACAAAGTCACCGTCCATCCCACAGGAAAACACTCATTACAGGCTGCCATTACGTTTGACTGCATCTCTCTCCATAACCTTGAAACACTGTTCACTCAGCCAAAAACACTTCAATCCAGCAGGAGAGCCGGGTCAATTGAGTCAATGTCGAGTGACTCCTTTCTCCCAAAGGCACAGCAATTGACATGTTTTGTTTTTTTTTGGTCAGAGAATGTTACAAGGACAAGCATAGGTATGGGAACATAAAGCGGTAGGTGTAACTATGTGCATTTATCTCAGGAAAGCCAGCCGAGGGAATCAAACCTAAACTGAAAATGGTATGTTCTTTATGATAGTTACATGTATTGTGCTACTTTAGTATCTGTCACCTACAAGCCAAGTCCAAGGGAACAAATCAATGTTTCCATTTTCTATTCTCTGCAGTGTGTGTAATGTAGAAATGAAGAAGACTTTCCTCCTATCTCATTCCTTCTTTCTTTCTGAGTCCAGCGTAAGTTATTTGTGAGGATTGGAGATCATTTGGGACCTAAAACCTTGACATTTTCAAGGCATCATTGCACCATTTTCCTCCCCTCATAAACAATTTCATACTAAACAGCCTTGTCTCTAAATAATTGAAAGAACACCTCTCGGCCACTGGCAGTTAAAAATATGTGTACTCATTTGAAATGCATCACATTTTATTCAAATTTTTATCTTAGTAGCAAATTATGTTACCAAATTTCATTGGATGTGACTTTTCACACCACTCTGCAGTGCTGACCCCAAATAATAAATCTAATCTGCATTTTTCTGCTAGTTTATTTGTAATGGAAAGTATAGAAAAAAATACAGCAGGGAGCAACTGATGTCTAGGGAGACAGATCACAGAGGAGAGGAGCTGTAGCTAATTTCATGCCTTGTATTTTTCTGTCATGCATGGTCAAGTCTCGGTTCAGACCGGCGCGATGAAATGCGTGCCCTGTGATCTTCTACAGTCCCCCCTTGCCTGGGCCTCGAGTGGTGGAGCCTGAGCTATCTTTATGTGGGGAGGCCTTGCAAATCCATATTACGGTTTGCTTTCATACAGTGCTAATTCAGAGAGAGCCTGATAAAACCAAGGGGAGACAGTGGTGGCAGTTCCATTTAGGTTCGCTACCCTTGACCGGCTCTGAGATGTAAATGACTATCCACCCCCACCGTCCAATGTGCCTGGTCTTGCTCCATTTGTAATTTAATACCTTTGAAAGGATGCACTAGTTGGCTGAAAAAATACATAGGAAAAATTGTCTTCATCATGCTATAAAAATAAGACTGTTTCAAAGGAATAGTTCGACATTTTGGGATATACACTCATTCATTTTCTTGCTGAGAGTTAAATGAGAAGTTTGATGACACTCTCATGTCTGTATGATGAATATGTGGCTGGAGCCAGCAGCCAGTTAGCTTAGAAGCATAAAGACTGGAATCCAAGGGGGAAAGCTAGCCTGGCTCTGTCCAAAGATAACAAAATCCACCTAAAGCTCAGCACCTCTTAAGCTTAGTAATTAACATGTTATAGTTTGTTTAATCAGTACAAAAACCAAACCCCACAAGTTTTGGTTTTATGGGGGTTATGTGCCAGACTATTTCTTGGCTGGTGTGAAACGGCAAATTGTCATTTTTACACTTCGAAATGAGATATAACATTAATTAATTATTAAAATTATCAGTGTTGAGCAAGTTCCTACTCACTGAAAAAGTAATTACATTACTTTACTACTAAGCAGAAAAAGTAATTAGTAACATTAGTTGACTACTCGTTACTTTACTTTACTTCACACGTCACATCTTCTGTATTTAACACATGAAGAAATTAAAAAGGAGACATTTTGGTTTAAGGAGAAGCCAGCCTACAGTTTACAGGGATTTACTGACCATCCACAGCTAGCTTAACGTTAGCCCAGAGGACTGCACACACACACACACACACACACACACACACACACACACACACACACACACTCCAACTCTGAATAAAACTTGAAAAAAGCAACCCAGCTAAAATTACACAACATATAAATTAGACAACTTTGGAGTTACCAGGAGTTGCATTTCTCCTCTTTTTGTAGAGGCTAACTGCTACATCTCCAGCCCTTGCATCAATCTAACACATACCGGACCACTTGATATCAACCCATCCAACTCCTGTTAAGACAGCAAACAAGCCAACTCCAAAATGTCAAAGTAACTGACCGTTACTGGGATAAGTAAATGTAATGTAATTACTGAATTTCACATTGTAATCCCTTACAGTACTCGTTACTGAAAAAAGGAATAACATTACTATAATTTGCTCCTAAGTGATACATTACTGCCCAACATTGTTAATTAGTCAGCTTTGCTGGTAGGTGGATTTTGTTTAGAGCCAGGCTAGTTGTTTCCCCCTGCTTCCAGTCTTTATGCTAAGCTAAAAAGTTAATCAGCTGCTGGCAGTAGCTTATTTACTGTACAGAGGTGAGAGCAGGATCGATCTTCTCATCTAACTCTTGGCAAGAAAGCAAAGAAGCACATTTTCATTTTTGACATATGCATTTCTCTAAATAATCAGTCAACATAAAGGTTTTGGACTAATGACATTACGAAGGGCTTGCGTTGCACGTGCCAACATTCTATCATTAAATTCCAGCTCTACACGGCGGAACAAACTCTGACCATCGCAGCTGTGTCCCTTCTTCCTCAGAAGACGACACCAGCTGATCTGCTACCAGGTATGTGTGGGGCACAGCTGCACATCCTAACTCCCGTCTCCTTTACCTGTCGAAAGCAGTTAGGGCGGAGTGGCCCCATCGCACCAGCCGCTACCGAAACATGTCATGTGGTTGCTGTGGAAAATACAGCCGTCCCTAGGTGAACCTCGCTGGCACTTATTCTGATAATGAGGTCCATTTCAGAACACTGTGGCTGCCTGTGGTGGGGTAGTTAAGGGTAGGGTTGAGGGAGCATGGGTAGAAGGGGGTGAACAGAGGAAATGTAGATGGAATGGAAGTGCGTAAAATTTGGGGGTGGACCGCCTCGGGGAACCTCCATGCATAAAGATGAAAGCACAGGGGCCAACGTTGCTCCAACAAATCAATCAGACAGTGGTTGGAGGGCGCAGCTGTCCTGGCAGTTCCCCAACTGTGACAGGAATATGTCCCATATACAGCTGTGTGTGTGTGTGTGTGTGTGTGTCTGTGAACAGATTTGTGTGCAACTATGTCCACTGACACACATAGAGGAATCATGCACCCCACCACATACACACACACCATACTAGATTCTGTCTCAAGTTACACACTCAGAAACATAATTCTCTGATTGCTTGGATTATTGTTACAAAACCAACAGCAGATGCACTGTGCTGCTCTTTTTCCTGCTTTGTTGTGTACACTGAGTTCCAAGTGATACGTTTTCTACAACAGATCCTACAAGTTAGTGCCCTGTGAGCCCCAAGTACCGCATCACCTGATTTTCTTTCCCTTTTTTTCTCGTACTGAATTGTGATACCTTTACTGAACATAAAACGGAGCAGAAAATGAGGCTGAACCACGGACGCTTAAACTTGCCTTTCAAATCCTTTGCTTCACTTCGAGGGCTCTGTCTCAAATCTGGAGCGATACATATCTGCACTGCTGTAGACGCTGCTGCTGCTGCTCACTATCAGCGCTCTTCATCGAGCGACATGCTCTGGAGATTAGCCCTGTGCGCTGCTGCTCCTACCAGCACCGCCTCTATCTCCCTTTCCCCTTCTCAAGGTCACATCAGCGCCGAGGCGCCGAGCACCAGCGCTACGTGTGCGAAGGCATGAACGCAGCATGAAATGGGGTTTATCTCAGAGCAACTCCGCTTCCTTGTTTATTTGAACACACGCTGCAGGTTGAGTAATTGCGGAAAAAGGCTGTCAATGTGTGCTGAGAGCATTTTAATTAGCTCTCGTTTGCCCTCTCCACAACAAGCTCTCTCCGAATGACAAAGCAATTTTGCGTCTATTAGGAAATTAATGACTTCTCCTCCAAATTGGGAGGCCGATGATGGGACTGCTGATGGGAGTCCACCTCCCTCCTAGCACCCTGACTGGGATGTGCACTGCGCAAGTTGGAAAAAGTCCAAATACAGAAGGGGGAATAGTAGCCTATCTCAGATAACCCTGATGCTGATGTAAAGAGGCCCTGACTGGCTGCTGCTGGCTCCCTCTCTCTCACTCTCTGCTAATGCTTTCTCTGACATTCACACAGAACTGCGCACTAGCACACTCACATAGAAAAAAACATACAGTCGCCTGGAAAGCTACAGCATCATCTCGCCATTTCAATGCCTGTCTCTTTCTCATGCAAAACAGATGCAGTGTAGTAGAGCTCAGAGTCGTGGAAACACCTGCAAGCATCTTTGTTGTCACTTGTGAAAGTGAATGTGCTTGGATTTGTGTGTGAATGTGTGTGTGTGTGTGTGTGTGTGTGTGTGTGTGTGTGCAAGACTGTCAACCCAGCATTGAGTGGTGCTGCCATCTAGTGGTGGCTATATGAACTGAAGACCACACTGCATCTGATGTACATGACATGGTTCATTCATCATATAATAAGCCGATGGGTACACTGGGTACTGGGTACACATTGCTATATCACGTACTCATCCTTTAATTTATTAAAAAGGGCAACATGCAATTAAACAACCATGCATTCTATTCAATTTAGCTAATAAATTGTTCAGTCTAGCCATTACATCTAGATAAAAGAAAGTGTTTAACACATGATTCACAACCTTAAGATGTGTAAATGTGTTTATGCTGTTTGCATCACTGCGTAAACTACATGGTCATAAACACTGAATCATCACTTCGGCTGCAGACATAATCATCCATTCCGATGACCTAATTATGTCCAGAAGACAAATGTAGGCATGTTTCTAATAAAATAGCTCAAATCAGAATGACAAAATACTGGTACACAAAGATGAAGAGTAACTATTTTTACCTAACAGTGTGTCATGACCAACACCCCCTTCTGTGGGCTCCCTAGCTGCTCCCCTTGCATTAGATTAAAGGCTCCACTGGCAGTGCCTGCAGTTTATTTTGCCCTCATAAGCTGTGCAAGCCCTCTGCTGACCTTGTTTGGCCCTGTCTTTCTCTGGACTCCATCCGGATGCTGGCAAAGAGAAGCACTGAGCAGGAGTGACTCCACTCTGGGAAGGCCAGATAGCATGGCCCCCGGCTTCAACAACACTGGGTTAAGGTCAGTGGTAAAGGTTAAGGAGAATTTAGCAGCCATTAAAACAACTTAGAGTTTCTCTCAGTCTGCCTCTGCTTCTCTTAACCTGTCTGTTATGTCATCTTTGTATCCATCTTCTTTTCGCTTTCTCTATTTTCTTCCTCCTTTTTTCACAGTCTGAGGATTTTTCAATCACATACACTCAACAAAAATCCCAACAGCAATGTAACCGAGAAATATATAGATATACAGAGAAAGACAGTCTGTGAACATTACGCACTAATGACCAGTCAGGGATAACCAGCCAGCACACACAGTAGCTCTCCATACCTGTCTCCCGGATTTACGAATGATGTTTTGCCCAATATACAGGAACACACATCCATGTAATTCAAACTGAGTCCCTTCATCAAAACAGCTGCAGAGGGGAACAGCAACGACATTCACTGTGTAACCACATTTGACAGGTAAAGAGTGGATGGAAATAGACTTAAACTAATCTAAGACCATCTTCCTGCCATCTATAATCTAAGGTGACACATGGTAAGGAAGCTATGTGAGATTGTTATATTAGGTGGAGGGCTGCAGTGCAACAATGAATAAGCAAAGTGCCACTATAGCATTGCTTCACTTTGTCAAACATGCTGTGCCTCATGCAGTAAACGTCCTCTCGAGTACCTCAGTTTGTGTGTGTGCGTACATATTATGCATGCATGCGAATGTTTGTGTGTGTGTCTGTGCGTGCGCATCCACCAGACTGGGAACTGGCAGGCTGCTGACCCACTTTGAGTTGTTTACATTTTTCATCCCCCCCCAATGAGCAACCACAAGGTTCTTGCTTTCTCTCTCTCTCTCTCCTTTTCCCGTCTTCTTCCCGTTCTCCTCCCAGTATTTACCTGTAATAATTGTAACATGAATCATTTCCGACAGGGAGGAGCTCAGCTTTGAGAACAAACTCCCACTACAAGAGCCAGGGAGAGGAAGAAAAACTTTATTTTGACTCCCACAGCTCAAGCAACTGATGAGTTTACAAGCGCTCCCTGTGTCTCAGTGTTTACCTTTTGACTGATTTTAGTGGAAAACATCAGCGTCTGAGGTGGGCAGGGAACACAAGATGCTGAAAAGACAGTAACTTTGTGTTCTTTTTGTAATCTTTTTTTCCTTCAAATGAAAATTGCGATACAAAGATAATAGTACAGTCATACTAATAAATGAGGCATTGCATTCTAACAGGGTTGTAGATGCTAGACAAATGCCCTGAAAATGTGTGTGTACATACAATATTCAACTAATCATGATTTTTTTTTAATTCTCAGTGATTTGGAAAAGTATATATCACCATATATTTAGGTAAGGAAAATCACATGCGTAAAATATAATGGGTCAAATTGTAATTTTTCATTATATCAGTGGTTATTCTGGAAGAAATGTGACTTAATAATCAAACTAATATAATCAATCAAACTTTTTATTTTTAATATCAGGGTTGTGTGTCTTGATTTACACTTTTTCAAAAAGATCTACAGTATGATAAGAATTATAGATGATAAAAGAAAATGTCAATATATTGCTCAGCCCTAGATGAGCTTATTCAACCATATAGAGCTGTCCTTACAAAATAGTCTTTTTTTTTTTTGCTCAGTTCACTGTGTACAATTCACATTTGTAAGGGCAATCACATACAGTCTCTCACAAGGAAATAACAATAAATGTTATCAGCAGTTATTTTCAGGAATTACTGCAGAGACCTTTAGATTAGTTCAGGTTTAATTTGGTTCACTAAAACAGACCTGAAAAATGCTTATTTTCATTTCTCTGTTGTGCTGAATCCCAGGAGGTTCCGTCATTTTGCATGATATTATTCAGCTTCTTCATATTCCTCTTATCTCTTCAAAAAGTGCAAATACAGCGCTTGCTTTTACCTATTGTCTGGTTCCGGAAGCGGACAGAGCTCTAGTCCATTTGATGCTTCATGTAACAGAGGATTTACAACCAACCAGAAGAAAGCAAACAAGTGCTATAATGTGGGGGGTTGGGGATCAGGATCTACTGCACATGACATGTATGCAAAGTTTTGCTACAGGCGGAGGTTGGACATCACAGACACTGGTAACCATTCCCAGTCAGGAGAAAAATTCTGGAGGCTGAGCCCTCTAACAAGCTTTCCCTGCTAAAATACTAGTAGCTGGAGACCTAGTAAATGAAGAACTTACCTGGCTGGCTCAACCCAATCATAGTCTGCGAGCATGAGGTGTCAAGCCGTTGGAGCCTCATTAAACGGCTCTGTCTGCATGAAGTAGGCCTATTTACAATTTGTAACAATCAGTTTAAAGGGTGAATGATGACTACTTACGTGTCTGTCGATTTTGCTGGTCCCTCTGTACCCTACAGCGACACTGAAGATGGGGCATGTGATGGCAATGAGGTACCGCAGAGTATGTGTTGCCTTACTCAGCCCCACACCCTTCTATTACTGGGAGCGTTAACGTAGCCAGTAGCACTGCTACCTCCATGTCGGCTCGCGTCAAAGCCCTCTGCCACAACTCCAACTTAAGCAACACAGCTGGCAGCACGTGGATGCCCCCTCCCATTGTTAATCTGGCTGCATGATGAAGACAATGAAAATTGTTTTGCTTGTTGTTATGGTCTGACCTTAAACTGATGAGTATATAGTATATAGTATTCCACCAAATGCTGCTTCTTAGTCAAAAGAGAATTAGAACCTGTGTCTTTTTTCACAGGTTATATATTTAATTCAGAGGAATTCAAGGAAATTGAATCAATGTGCTGCTGTTTGAGGTATGTGACATAACTATTGTTAAAAAATGTTCCACCCAAAATTTGAATTTAAACATCTCCCACCACCCTCAAGAAAACACTCAAAAATCTAAAGCACTGCTTATAAACTCCCTGGAGGGTGAGTCAGCTGAGTGGTTGAACTCCACTCCATCAGCCATCCTGCAGCAAGTCCAGGGATTGGCAGACAGAATGGTATAGAGCTCCTCAATGCCAAATGCCAGGCACGGTCGAAAAGAGAAGCACCCAGATGATTGGGTTTATTAAAAGCTTTCTTGTCCCGTGCCACAGCCTGGTGATTGATCTCCTTTGACGTGTCCTTTTACCCTGTGTCACATTAATAAACTACGTCTCTGCTGAGAGACTGACAGACTGCCTCCTCCTCCGAGAAACAGAGAGGGAGAGGAAGGAAGAAAGATGGGAAGAGAACAGAGACAGAGGAGATGGGGAGATGGAAAAGATGCAGACACCCAGATAAAAGCATTGGCGCTGAAAGAAAGAAAGTGAGTCAGACACAGCAAAATGAGGAAGACCAACAAGTGCCAGTCATTCACAGCAGGGATGTCACTTTTATCGCTGATCATTATGGCAGGAGTGCCTGAGTCAAGATATTCATCACATTCGTCACACCAGGAGGGTCTATTATGACGATATTACATAATTCTCCTATTGCATTCCAAGCGAAACATACAGTATATGCCTTACTGGCAACTGGTGCTGGAACGGCTTAAGGTTTTCCAGAGGATAATGTCAGCTGTCCTTCCTGCTTATGCTGCCTCACTGCTCTGTACGTAGAACCAGGTAGAATCAGTTAGTGCCAACAACCCCAGAAAAATCTAATGTTTGCACTACAGGAGTAACCCTGGTGTGGAGTACTGCTATCAACCAAGTGCTTATCAGTAACCCTGAGAATAGACGAAGCTATGGCCCATTCGCCTTTAAAAACTATCTACAATAAGAAGGAATTCAGGTGTTGTAAACCATAGACGGGTTTGGAGGATGTGTGCAGTGCACAGGGGGGAAAACTAAATTGCTACAATGTCGTCATAGCTTATATATGGACATTTTCAGTATTTAGAAATAAAGCAACAGCAAAAAGGACTATAAATAAAAAACAACTCATTCTTACATTTCCAAAACCTTTTTACAACACACCACAATTTGAGAGACATATGTCTGCTCTGGCTAGCTAACATATACATAGACATATATGTATATATGTACATACTTATTATGTATGTATGTATGTATATAATATTCTATTAGTAAAGTCAGCATTTATGAAGTGTGTTAAGTTTATGCAAAACCTCATATTAGATGACTACAGTGTATACAGGCAAGGCTTCATTCATAAGAAACTATGTCAATACAGGATTTATTATTTTGGAGAGAAAATGCAGAGAAATTCAAACTGCTTTGTTAAATTACTTTTAAGCTTGTCGTGAGAGGCTAAAACTTCTCCTGACTATAATAGCTGCATTTCCCCGTTTCTTGAAGAGATGTGACATTCCCCCACAGGTACATTATGTACCACTATATGGTGGAAACCCACAAAAAACTCACTTTAGATCTTGACCTATATTGGGTCAAGTTGGTCTAGAAGTTTGTGATAGTTTCTATTTTGTTGGTGGGAAATTACATTATTTTACCAGTATGATGGTGGCCCTAAAACCATATTGTCTATTCTATTGGATTATATTCTCTCTCTCACTCAAATAAGATTTATTGGCATACACTTTGATGTTACATTGCCAAAGCTAAATTTCATGTTGTTGAATATTACATTTATAAAAGAAAACAAAATAGAAAAATAATCCCAAGACGACGAATATCTTACACAGCAAAACTATTTAGAATACACATAAAGTTTCAGAAAAAGGTCAAGCAAAATCGATTCTATTCTCACACCGCGCATGCCCAGTTCATCGCTAAGGAAGAAAGGGGAACATGTCTTTGACGAGGTGAGTACCGCGACCAGGCCTTTTGTGTTTTTAATTCATGAAATAGTATCATATGTCGTTTCCACGTCATGGTGTACGATGTATAGATTACCTTTAATATTTCACATTGATGTTGTTGGTCTGCCCGCTAACGTTTCCTTGTTTTAATCGAAGCTAATGGAATCAGCTAACGCCAGCTAGCTGAAAGCTAAACATTTGGCATTAGCTAGCTAGCTTAGCAGCACGCAGCCATGGCCACAACATAAGTGTATCAACTTGTCGTGTGCTAGCTACATGCATCAGTTTGGTCACTGAAAAGTGTAACGATATGTAGCCTGACTGTTAGCTTGCTGGCTAGCAGTTTTAACACTTTTTAAAATAACGCAGCTGCGGAAAGGTATTAATGGGTGTCGCTGTCGGCTAACGCTAGCTAGGGCTTACAGCAGTTGAGCTACTATACAAAACAATGAGACTTAAACACGTATTGTTTTGTGTCCAGCTTTTTACCGGCGCCAACCCAGCTGTCTCAGGACCAGCTGGAGGCAGAGGAGAGGCTCCGGGCCCAAAAGTCCTATTCTACCGCCCTGGTTTCGTCCCGCAGAGAGCCCCCTCCTTATGGACACAGAAAAGGCTGGGTGCCTCGCTCACTTGAGGTAAATCCGTTTATTTTCTCAGTAGATAGTTATCTCAAACATGATAAAACTGTTGGGACGGGTTTTCTCATTTGTTTGGTAGTGGCTGGGGGATTTTCAGTCCATCAAGTCCATCTTCTAATTTTTGCTGTGAAATCTGTGTTTCTGTAGGACTTTGGAGATGGAGGAGCTTTCCCAGAGATCCATGTGGCCCAGTTTCCTCTGGAGATGGGTAGGAAGAAGAAGACATCCAATGCCTTGGCAGTGCAGGTTGATGCTGAAGGAAAGATCAAATATGACGCCATCGCCAGACAAGGACAGGGCAAGGATAAGGTATAAAGTCAAATGACTGTTTCAGCAAGGATGCTTTCCACACTCATTTAAAAATGTATCCATGCATAACTTGAAAAATATGAAGCATAGATTAAATTACAAGACTGGTCAAATTCTGTCTGAAGATGGTAGTTTAGGTCAAAAGGACAATGAGTGGACACACCTTAAAATGGCTAAAATGGTAAGTTTGGTAAATCACATTAAGATGAGAGACCCCTGGACACATCTTTCTATTAACAGTAAATTATTATAATAGTTGCTCACAGGTCTCAGTCTTAGTCAGCTTCATACAACACTTGCCATTGAATCTAGTAGGCTTGACAAAATCCAGCTTGGTTTCAGTGCCAGAGTTGCAATCTTATTGTTAATCACCTACGCTGACAATATCTTAAAACAAAATCAGTGATGATGCAAATATTTTATATGTCCCCTTTCATTTGCAGTATACACAGAAAACATCGTATTATGATACACATTGTCAAAACAATCCATTGCCATTGTGCATAGCATTTCCTGATGTGATTAGTTAGTTATTTCTAAGCATTTCAGCATTTCTCGTCTTTCACTGTTGCAGGTGATCTTCAGTAAGTACACAGACCTTCTTCCAAAGGAAGTTCTGAATGAAGACACTCCAGAACTCCAGAAGCCTGATGAGGAGGCTGTAAAAGAGGTAAGTTATGCTGCAATGTGTATGTATGGGACAAAACTGATTTACAGGCAGGCTGCCATCAGATGAAGTTCTTCATGGGACTGTAGATTTGACTACTTACAGATCATACAACATTCTTTACACCATTTATCCAAGGAGAGCATTCAGTGTATTAATTTTATCCACTGGTCACTGCAAAAATAAAGCTGATGTTACTATGTGATCAACTATTTGATTTTGTAATTTAGTAAAATTATGTAAATTTAGAGTGAAAATGTTAACATTTTCTCACTATAATCAGAAATACACTGGTTTTGACAACCCTTTATTCAGTTTATACTTTACTGAGTTAGAATTCGATAAATCTGGTAAGCAGTTTACGTCTAAAGACGGTTGTTGTTGTGTCCCTGTAGCTGACGGAGAAGACCCGTGCTGCCCTGGACAAGCAGGTGTCTCAAAAGATCGCTGCTGCAATGCCTGTAAGAGCTGCAGACAAACAAGCTCCTGCACAGTACATCAGGTATGTATAAGAGTTTTAACAAACACCATTTTAGAACACATGAAGTCAGTAGAGGGAGTAGGATTGTTTCACGACTGTGAGTTCATATAATGCTACATTGATGTGGGATTGAAGGTAGTGATGAGAAAGATTCCCAGTTATGACATACAATGTTATGAAACACTTAAGTACATACTATTTATTAATTTAAATTAACGCCTGTATTGGTGTATTTGGGTGAAGGCAAAAGTTTTATGCGTGGTGACACATTTCTTCCTCTCTGTCTCTCCCCAAGATACACCCCGTCCCAGCAGGGAGTGGCTTTTAACTCAGGGGCCAAACAGAGGGTGATCCGCATGGTTGAAATGCAGAAAGATCCGATGGAGCCTCCACGTTTCAAGTAAGTAAAATGTGTCCAACACAGTAACTTGAAGCCATGTGTAAAGACTGGTTTGACATATTTAGATTATACAGGGTATTAATGTAATTAATAGAATTAATCTGTTTGGGGCTGTTTTGGACACAGTTGATCAGCCATTTTAATTCATAAAGTCGGTATTACATTTCTTCATGGTTGAACGAGCATTAAAACATTTTAGGACTGCAATGAGTCAAATAAAATCTGAATAATAAAACAGACAAAACAAACAAAAGACATGTTAGAAATAAAACTGTGTGCTAGCATTAATAAAAAGCTTGTTTTAATTTATTTTTTTAAGATACATTTTGAGAAGTGATTTAAAAGATGTCACTGATTCTGCAGCCTCAGATCTTCAGGCAGCAAGTTCCAGAGCTGAGGGGCCCAGTCACCTTTAGTTTTGAGCCAGGACTTAAGAACAGCCAGCAGAGCCCTGTGTGAGGATCTGAGGCTGTGCTCTTGCTCATAGGGGAGCAGTAATTCAGCAATATAATATATAGTATATATGATATATAAAAAAAAACAAAAAAAAAAACTTTGTCCTTCACCCTCCGCGGGTGGTCTCGTCCTTCGAGCTCGGGTCCTCTACCAGAGGCCTGGGAGCTTGAGGGTTCTGCGCAGTATCTTTGCTGTTCCCAGTACTGCACTCTTCTGGACCGAGATGTCTGGTGTTCTTCCAGGGATCTGCTGTAGCCACTCCTCCAGTATGGGGGTCACTGCTCCGAGTGCTCCGATGACCACGGGTACCACTGTTGCCTTCACCTTCCAGGCCTTCTCCAGCTCTTCTCTGAGCCCTTGGTACTTCTCTAATTTCTCATGTTCCTTTTTCCTGATGTTGCCATCGCTTGGTATTGCCACGTCAACCACAACGGCTTTCCTCTGCTGTTTGTCAACCACCACGATGTCAGGCTGGTTCGCCATTACCATTCTGTCAGTCTGGATCTGGAAGTCCCACAGGATCTTGGCTCGGTCATTCTCTACCACCTTTGGAGGTGTTTCCCACTTTGACCTCGGGGTTTCCAGTCCATACTCAGTGCAGATGTTCCTGTACACTATGCCAGCTACTTGGTTATGGCGCTCCATGTATGCTTTTCCTGCCAGCATCTTACACCCTGCAGTTATGTGCTGGATTGTCTCAGGGGCTTCTTTGCACAGCCTACACCTTGGGTCTTGTCTGGTGTGGTAGATCTGGGCCTCTATTGCTCTGGTGTTCAGGACCTGCTCCTGTGCAGCCATGATGAGTGCCTCTGTGCTGTCCTTCAATCCAGCCCACTCTAGCCATTGGTAGGACTTCTTGATATCAGCCACTTCAGTTATGTTCCGGTGGTACATCCCGTGTAGGGGTTTGTCCTCCCATGATGGTCCTTCCTCCAGCACGTCTTCCTCTGTTCCCCATTGCCTGAGACATTCCCTGAGCATATATATATATATATATATATATATATATATATATATATATATATATATATATATATATATAAAATAAACTATTTTTCCTGTTGAAACCAGGTACTGTTTGACTACTGGCTTTTCAATACTTGTATTTTCCCTACCCCCTCAGTCTGATGAAAATGATGAAGAACTTTGATGGGTACAATTGTATGTTTCAGGATCAACAAGAAGATTCCTCGAGGGCCTCCCTCTCCCCCTGCCCCTGTCATGCATTCCCCAAGCAGAAAGGTACAGTTGGCTGAAATGTTGGAAACATTATGCTTTTCAGTACTTTCATGCTAGATTGACAAATCAAAATTAAGTTGCTTGCATTGTCCAAAAGATAGTATGTTTGACAGTTTCTCCCTTTTGTTGTAGATGACAGTTAAGGAGCAGCAGGAGTGGAAGATTCCTCCATGCATCTCCAACTGGAAAAACGCTAAGGTAATGTGACACCAGAATTAGTTGGAACACTTGGCTTTTTTGTATCTCTAAATGTCAAACACGTTGTGAGTATGTCATACAGACATATGTTTTTTTTTTCCCTAGGCTTGTTTGTTTGGTTTTTGATACACTGCACACACACATTGATTTTTAGGGCTCCAGAGCTTGTCATGGTATTTCCAGTTTCTTTGCCCTACTGCCTTTTCTTTCTCCTCTTCTCAATTCTTTCTCTCTATCTTTCAGGGCTACACCATTCCTCTTGACAAACGTCTGGCTGCTGATGGTAGGGGGTTGCAAACAGTTCACATCAATGAAAACTTTGCCAAGCTGGCCGAGGCACTCTACATTGCTGATAGAAAGGTACGCCACCATTGTCCCTGATCCATACGTGGTTCAGAATAGTTGCATTGTCTAAAATATGTACCTATTTTTTTTTTTACCCATATTTAAATGACATATTGAAATGCTGATTGTTTCCATAGGCCAGAGAGGCAGTGGAGATGAGAGCCCAGGTGGAGAAGAAGATGGCCCAGAAGGAGAAGGAAAAGAAGGAGGAGAAACTGAGGGAACTGGCCCAAATGGCTCGAGACCGCAGGGCAGGAATCAAAAGTCATGGGGACAAAGGTGAGTCCTGAAAATAAGGGCAAAAAGTTTATTATTTTTAAGCATATATGACTAGTTTGTGTGTTGTGTGTGTGGTTTTCTGAGTGAGTGGAGCAGACTCTGTTGACAGTGCTGTTGCCAGTTCCAAATCTGGAACACGAGTGGCATAAGTGATGACAACATTTTTCACTCTGCCAGTTTTGACTGGACCAGTAAGCTGTGAAATGATGTTTTCGCTTCCCTACTGATAATTCACATATTTTGAGAAGAAAAATCAATGTTGCATGTCCTGTTTTTGTACATACTTGTTGAATGCCCATTTAGATACATCACATCACATTGAATCAGAATGCAAAATCAGAATTAACATTTTTGTTATAAATGCCACCATCTGTCATCTGTGTTTCTGTCCTGCAAGTTTCTCTTCACTTAATCTTCCCTCACCTGCTGTGTATCAATCCCCTGCCTCACATTTCTTTCATTCCTATACTATGTATTTCTTTTCCATTATCCCTAACATCATCCATAACCCACCTCCACTTTTTCTCACCTGTCTTCTCATGTCTCTCTCCCTCTCTATCCCCACATTTCTTTTCACCTCTGCACTTTCACTGCACCATTTCACGTCATCTGTCTCCCACTCCTATCCTCATGTGGTTTTATTTCTTTAAAAAAAATGTCCTTTTTGTTTCTTTGCACCCTCTTTCCTTCCATCCGTCCATCTCTCCCCACCGTCTCACGCAGCAGGCGGCGAGGACGGCGAGGCCAGGGAGCGTGACGAGATCCGCCATGAAAGAAGGAAAGACAGACAGCACGACAGGAACATTTCCAGGGCTGCTCCCGATAAGAGGTGCTGGACACGCACTTTAAACACACCGCATGTGAACTCACCCACCCCTCCTCTCTGCATATACACACACAGCCACACAGATGCACTGCTCACTGCTGAATCATTCATGGGGCCAGCAGTAATACTGAACAAACACAGCAGGATCCAGCAGAGTGCTCCGGCAGTAGTTCTTGTCTGCAATGATCCACAGACTGTTTGTGCATGTGGGATGCGTGATCAGTGTGTATTTGTGTGTTAAGTGTGTGTGTGTGCACTGTCAGGTTGTCAATTGATAGAACTGTGGGTCCCTGGAGGAGTGTAGGAATTGAAATTCAGAGGAGACCTCATTACAATCACAATTCCAGCTGTTAGAAAGCAGAAACCTTGTTATCTTAAAATTACCTTTCACTTAACTTTGAGATGGCTGTTTGCTGAAGGACAGTCAAGATGTTTAAGTCTCCAAGAACTTCATTTTCTATTACATACACATATTTCATCATAGACTAAAGCTTTAATGGCAAAATCCTACAACTTTTTGAAAATATATGATTTTAGAAGTTTCCTTATGTTATATCTCATAGGCATACATAAAATTGTAGCCAGTATCGTATTGTATATTGTGTAACACGACACCGTGAAATTACGATTCCCTCATGACTTCAGAGTTTTGATGACACAGCACTAAAAATATTGAATTTCTTTGTAGAAATGTAATATTATTACTTTCTAGCAAGTTTCTAGCAGTTATTTTTCCTATATTTTCATGTGTGTGTGTGTCATATTCATTTTGTTCTCTGTCCCAGGTCGAAGCTGCAGAGAGACCAGGACAGGGACATCAGCGAGCTCATTGCTCTGGGTGTGCCCAACCCTCGTTCCGCCAGTGAGGCCCAGTACGACCAGAGACTCTTCAATCAGAGCAAGGTTAGAATATATCATACCTACTTTATTACATCAATATAGACTTAAATAGTTTGTGTTGACTGGACAAAAATATTGAAATGTACTGTAAAGACTGAATACCCAGCTCTGCAACATGAGGAAACATTTCCAAATAGACGTGCAGTATGTCAAGGTAAGAGAGACAGTTGCTTTGAGTTCAGGTTTTCAAACATCTGTTCCAGTCTGCATGTAAAAAAAAAAAAAAAAAAAAAGTTAGTTTAGGTTAGTTTCACCTCCAGTGTTGGGCTGAAGTGGTAGTCTCCAGTGGTTTGTCTTTTGAGTAATTCGATCCCCAAATACAAGGAAGCCACGCCTCATAATCCTTTTTTACAAATGTTTTTTTCTTGGGTACAAAAGGGAAGCAAAAGGCAGCTAAGAGATTTATTTGCAGGCAGAAACTCCCCTCAAAAGATTTAGCGATTTCCTTGTTGTGCAACTTGTGTATTTTTCTAAAAGTCACTCTTCCTCTCTCTCTCTCTCTGTCCAGGGTATGGATAGTGGTTTTGCCGGTGGTGAGGACGAAACATACAACGTGTACGACCAGCCGTTCCGCGGCGGCAGAGACATGGCTTCTAACATCTACCGGCCCAGCAAGAATATAGACAAGGACGCCTACACAGATGACTTTGACACACTCATGCACAACAACAGGTACTATGGATTACTTTGTTTTTCTTAACATATATTTATTTGACTAATTTGGCTATTTAAATGTTGTCATTATTACATCCCTGTTCACATTTGTCATGAAAAAAAATTGCATACATGACACACCACTGAGCAGAGAAACGATTTTGAATCAGTGGTTTCTGAAAAAGCAAAATGGTTCACACATATAAGACGTGTATATGTGTAGTACTAGGTTCATTTTTCATTTTTGTATGGTGGACATTACTCAAGAATACACAATGAAAAGTTTGTGCCTACCTTATTTATTAGCAACCTCTGGTATAATTGCATATTAATGGAGTAAATGTGATGTGAGCCTTTTATCGAATTTACATACCTATTAATGAGGGAAAACATTAGTTTGTAACCCCTATAACTTAATTACATTATTCAAATTATTTGCTTAACTGGCTGTGTTTTTCATCGTGATTGTCACAGGGCATTCACCAAATGAAGCCAAAGAGTTCATTTCAAAAACTGAAGTTGAAATATAATATTTCTGGCGTATGGGTAAAAATTCCCTAAAATTATTTCACAGTCCACTGTGCATCCCAAACTTCATGTTTACCATTGCTGGTTTGAAAACAGTTCACTTTTCTAAAATCAAATTTAGGACTGTTATATTTATCAGGCTGCTAACATGACTGCTGACGTTTTAACCTTCTCGGTTATAATTATAAAAAAATAACAATAAAAGGCTGAATCATTTTGAGGTCATTCTGGCCTTATTTTGAGGCACGAGGCAAGCGTGCACATGATGTCCCAGCAGGAGCCCTTGTCCTTGGGGCAGCAGTGCCACACTCTACTAGCCGTGCATAGCCTGTCCCATATGTTTAGTCACCAGCTTGTCATTGTCCTCTAGGAATGTTTGGCTGGCTGCAGGGTGTTACACCGTTGTGCAAAACATAGACAAGAAAATCTTTGACTTAAGAAAATTCCCTAAGACATAAAAACATATGTTCCATGGAATACGCTGATACTTTGGATCCAGCCCTGTATTTCTTCTCGTAGAAAATTTGTTGAACAAGAAGCAACCTGCTAGCAGTTAGCTTGTAGTTTCAACACTTTGTCCTCTTTCCTGCTTTGAGGATACCTGAAGGACAAAAAACAAGCACAACATAATGGAAAAATTAAGATTGTCAGTGACCACCAAATCAGTGGGACAAACTATGAATTTGCTGCCCACTGTAATGATCTTTTCTTCTTTTCCTGTCCACCTTCAGGTTTGTTCCAGACAAAGAGTTCTCAGGTGCCGACCATGGGCAGAGGCGGGACGGACCAGTCCAGTTTGAGGAAGATCCCTTCGGCCTGGACAAGTTCTTGGAGGAGGCCAAGCAGCACGGAGGCTCCAAGAGGCCTTCCACCAGTGGCCGCTCAAAGGACGACTACCACGACAAGAAACGCAGGAAGGAGTGAGAGCGGCCGGGCACAGAGTCCATGTAGGGCAGCTGCTAGCATGTTGGAGAACAGGGAGGTAGAGAGATGTTTTAATATACTCATGTCTCTGTCAGGAATGGTCTGTCAGATTTATTTTCTTTCAGTGTGAGAGAAGGTGAAAGATTGTGAAAGATTCTTTTTTTTTTTTTTTTTCCCACATTGTTGTTTACTCGGCTCTATTCAGAATATGTTGAGCATTCAATGTCATGCTAAATATGAGTTAAGTATGTGTGAGATCTGCATCTGAAAACATCTTTCTGTATAGTGCAGCAAATGTCATTTCAGATGCGGATAGTAATATTTGGTGATATTTCATTTTTATTTTTTAACATGTACACAGAGTAAACCCAACAGAAACTCAACAGGAGCTGTTCATATTTACCCTTTTCTCATTTGTCCCCCACCTTTCCCCCCTTTTGAGTTTTTGTCAACTGTGTTTGTGTATTTGTGAGCACAGTTACAGCCCATATTTGATGACAGATATGTACAGCAGTATAAACTAATCTGTAAGATGTAAAGCAAACCAGCTTTATAATTCTTGTACATTACTACCAATGGAATAAATTTCATATAGTGTGTAATTGGTATCCCTCTGTGTTTCTTATTGAGTAAACAATTTTCTATGGTATTTACATATTTGGAAACGAGACAGTGTTTACTCCCTGTCAGCTTTTTTCAGTTCAGTTCAGAGCTGCTTAACGTAAACTTTTTACAACATTGTGCGATGTCCATTAGTTGTGTAATTGTTATAGTTTGCTCGTAGTAGATTTCCCTTATTTTAATCACTTCCCGAGTAATTCATCCCATTTACATAGATGATTAAATGCCCAAAATGTATTTAGAGAAGCCATCCATTACGAAGTGTGAGTAGTGACATTTTATACCAGTAATGGGCTCTGCGATTTATGTGATGATTAGAACAAAACTGGTTCCATTAATTACAATTAATTATGACTTATGCAGTCTGACAGTTTTATTTTCCCGGGTTTCGGAAAAATAATCAACATGGCATTACACAGCCCAGCAGACACTCAAATCTCTGCACAGTGCCATCTTTCACTCATGCCTGAATAGGGCTCAGACTGTGGCATGCACATGATTTATGTTTTCCTCAATCGGCTGTGTTTGTAGTTACGCCTTCCTGTATTAGTGCAGTTTTCTGGACTTGCATGCTATGTTTTATTGCTGGTCTTTTACCAGCATCAGAAAAATTATAGCCTTGGAGGATCTCGAAACCAGAAAGAATCCAAGCCAAATGAAATTAAATTATATTGGGATATCCAAAAGGAACACTACTTGTACCAAATGTTCTGTAAGTTGCTTATGTTAATCAATTTTAAAACTTAAAACCACCTTTGTTTGCTAGAATCTCAGTGGAGAGTGTACAAGGCCATGAAATAATAATAAATGTAATAATAATAGTTACTCACTTTTATGAAAATGACCTTTGTCTCCAGTCACATGTATTACTTACTTACTTAATATAGTATAATAAGCTATAATCCTTAAGATTTCAGTTCTGGTTGATTTAGCCACACATGTGGTTACTGGTGGTAACAAGAATGTCTTAAAAATAGTACTACACTAATAATAGTCCCTGAATTATTGAAACTCACTTTGAAAAAATGTTTCCTCTTCAAAATGCCTGTGATTGCCATTTGAACGGGGTTCAAATCCATTTTGGGAATGGCAGACTCCGCCACTGACAATGCAAACTACTATAGAGAGATAACTGATTTTATGTCTAACAGAATAAATGCCAGCCATAAATAATATCAAAAATTGGGTTTGATATGATGAAAATGTTACGGATTATAACTTTGAATTCATTTTTCTCACTGTTTGAGATCAGAGCCAAGGCAGCTGTCATCGCCTGTTGGGTCAGAGGAAGAGCATTGTGAAACCTGCCTCCTGTCTGCCAACTGAGGAACTAGACACATTACACCCTTAATCAATCACAGCAAAGTGGCTCTGATGTGATTTAACATTCACCTGTACTCATGTGGAGAGGAGCCAACATGCTCAACAGTCATCCGATTCCTTACAAGCAGGGGGGAAAGGTGGTGGTTTGTCACCGTCTCCCTTTTGCAGCTGAGGAAACAGGCTGAACAATGCAAAACCATGACTCTGGTGGGAGAGGGGCTCTGATGTAATTTAACATTGACCTTTATCATGTCGAGAGGCAAATCTATTTTTCAAATCCTACCCAGAGCTTTTCCCTCTCTCTTCTGATTCTGCCAGGACGTATCTTTTTTTAGCACTGTTCTGTCATCCGTGCAGTCACGACTCTTTTTTTTTTATCATTTCCATACTGTACTTTTATAAATGCTTGATATAATGTTATCTGTTTTGTAACAATGACGTGAAAGGGGGAACGTGATCAAGCGTGCGTATTATACGCCTGTATGAATAAATGTTGAACGAATGGATGGATGGAAAGTCACTCTGCTACCAGCGTGATTTAAGGACAGCAGGGGTTTATTGTAAGGGTATTGTATGAGTGTCAGTGTGAGGGAATCAATCTGACATGTACCAGCTTAGTGTAACCGACTCATGAGGGGAAGAATGACTGTTGTATGTGTTTTTGGAGGCACATTTATGAACATGAATAAAGTCCCAACAGACAAAATTAAAAAAATTAAATACAAAAGTCCACACAATTAATACAAGCTTTTTAAATTCAGCTCGGTTCCTGTCTCATAACAACAGAAAATATGTGCTCCATTCAGCCTGCATTTGTGCTAGGAGTTGAAGTGTTAAGGACAGCTTGATAGTAGGTCTCCTCTCAGCTCTTGTCTGCCTTTATGAATGTGCACAGATGAAGATGAATGAGATTCTTATTCATGAAGGTAAGAGGAAATTGGTTCCTTGGCATTGCTTTTGTGTACTGTTTGATGTAAACTGTGAACATATTGTGTTGGGCCATAATGGAATCCTCAGGTCGCAGACAGGGGCCATAATGGATAGCTCCTTATCTTTGCTGCACAAGGAAACAAACCCAGAAATAATAAACAATATTGAGTTGTTGCTGTGCATCTTTCCACTCTTTGGACTTGAGGGAGGATAGCTTAGTTTGTTTTGTGATGCCTTTTGTGATATTTCTCCCTCCTCCCTCCCCTCAGTGGCAGCAAAGCAATAAGTTTGGTGATAAATTTCCCCACTGCTACTGTTGACCTGTCGAAGATGGTGGCCAGAGACAGATCTTATCTCACTTCAAGAGATTTGCTCTTCTCTTCCAGTATTGAAGGCTGCTGTCGTAACAGAGGCAGCCTTTTTGTTTTGTTGAAGAAACAGACCCACATCCATGGAAAACAATGGCCTTATTTCCTCTCTGCCAGTGACACTAACACAGTCATTTTTAGGAATAAAAATAGATCCCTATAATGATGTCACAGCAGGTGTTTTCCATAAGCTGTCAGAAGTAAAGTTTCTGTTCTAACATCAATAATTGGGGTGTGGTCAGAAAAGCAAACGTTTTTCTTTTAAAAGTAATAAGCTTAAAGCTGCACTAATCAAACTTTTTATAACAACACTGGATGGAATTACTGCATGTAATGTGAATGGGGTCACTTGTAGTGACAAACCCTCAGAGAATTATTACCTGACTCTGCAGTTCTGCTCAGCTCTATGGAGCATTTTAGCATTGTTTTGGTTTTACGGCCCATAACTTTATTGTTGTGGTTCTGACTCACCGCTCTTAATAAATAATAATAATAAAACTTTATTTATAGAGCACTGATCAAAACAAAGTACAAAGTGCTTCACAGAGAGAGGAATAAAATACCACAGTGAATGGTAAAATATATAAAAAACAATAAAATACAGACAGCTCAGGTAAAATCAGAATATGCTTCCGATAAAAATGCGTCTTGAAAAGAGACTTAAAAGAAGACACTGACTCAGACAACCTAATTTCTTCGGGCAGGTTGTTCCAGAGCCTCGGGGCCCTGATGGCAAAAGCTCTGCCCCCCTTTGTTTATCATCTGGAGCCAAGTCATGAAGAGCCTTAAAAGTAATCAATAAGATCTTAAAATCAATCCTAAACCAAACAGGGAGCCAATGTAAAGAGGCTGAAACAGGTGTGATGTGATCGTACCTCTTCGTCCTGGTTAAAAGCCCAGCTGCTGAGTTCTGTACAGTCTGCAGTCATTTCAAAGACAAGTGAGCAGGCTGTTACAATAATCGAGGCGTGAGGAGATAAAAGCATGCACAACAGTTTCGGCATCACTGAGATTTAAAATAGATTGTATTTTTGCAATATTTCTGAGGTGATAAAAACATGATTGGACAAGCTTAGTGATTTGTTGCTCAAAACATAAATTGCTATCAAACAGAACACCAAGATTTCTTGCAACAGGCTTGATATGTTGTGACAGTAGATGGCAGTTTGTGTTCTGTGATGTGTTGGGGCGCAATAACAAGGATTTCTGTTTTATTTGAGTTGAGATGAAGAAAATGTATCGACATCCAATTTTTCATGTCAGACAGGCAGTCCCGCAGAGAACTCAGCATACTAAGGTCTTATGAACCCTTTTCCAGCTGCAGCAGTGGCAAAAACAATAACTCTGATAAACCCACTGTACTCTACCTGACCAGCACCAAATGGCACATGTATAGCCTAAAGTAGCTAGTAAACATCAGGAAGCATTTGGCAGCTAAAGAGCCAGATTTTTTTTTTTCCCAGGAGTTTTTGGAGCTCAAAACGGAGCTAAAAGGAGACTGAATATTGGACGTTCTTCAGGCAGCCAGAAGCACGACTCCAAATAAATGTTGCTCCATGTCAGCTGGACACAGGCAGCTATTTGCTAGCATGTTAGCCATCAACTTTATAAGGTAATAATATGTCAATATTGTGTTCACAGCTTGTTTTCCTATAGTCTTTCATTGCTGGGAAAAATATTCATATGCGTAACATTCAGGATTTAAAAACATGGCTTATATTATGCCCCAGCTATGTAAGAGTCTACTTAAAACACTTCTTGCACATTACCATCTGCAGATTCCCTTCGGGCCTAGTCAAACGTAGTTATTTATATATGCACTGTCACTCTAATTCATATTGTGAATTTATAGTGTGAATACAGTGTACAAAGCCACTGCCATTCACCACTAGCAGCACACACCTGAGCAGCCTGTCTTTCCTCTGTCACTCACTTTCTTATCATTAGTTCCTCATCTGTGCATATTTAGGCCGGAATTCACTCATCATCATACCAGCAGTCTGAAGTCGGACATAGTCTACTGCTCACTAGAAAACGGTATGCCTGTCAATCTGTCTGTCCTGTCTGCCTTACCTGAATCCTGGAGAGCAGAATTCATCCTCTCCTCAGTGGCTCCCTCACTGGATAATCTATTATGGTGGGAAGACTTAGACAGGCGTAACAATCTCTAATGGTTGTGTCAGTCAGAAAGCAGCCTACCTGCTACACACCGGCGGCAGGGCCCGCCCAACCGTGGTGGGAGTGCACATCGACTGCTCTGGGATTTGCGTTGACAGGAACTGATTGATGCCTAAGCCAATGTCTTCATGTCTTCATCTGAGGAAAGAGCTGGGCTAGAGAGAGTGTGGTTTGAATGGCAACATGTGGTGGTAGAGTTGGGTATATTGTTGATGATGCAAGACCTAGTATCATACAATCTTTCCCCACACTGCACTTGTTTCCATTATTCCCCCTTTAACTTGCCATTTGCAATGTCAACAGCGGGGCTCTGATTGGCTACTTTGTCCTCACATGATTGTTGAAAACGTTGATTGCAGGAATTATCAGGCAGCACTAGAATGGATCATTGATTGGGATGTGACTTGCCCTCGCTCTGTTTGTGTAGGAGCGTAATTCCTAGCACTGGGTGCGCTCGTTTATACTCATTTATATGGTTACTTGTGTACTATTGTGATTTCATCATTTGTTATCTGCCACATTTAGATGCCACTGAAGTATGAAAAATGGCTGCTTGCCTAGACTTCCTCTCTGGCAGCGTTGGGTCTTAATAGGCTGTCGGGGGAATAGGAGGAGAGATTGATTCTCCTGATGATTTCATTAGATGACATCAAAGCAGGGAAATTGCAACAGAGAGCGGGAATACATCTTCAGTGAATAGGAAATCATCTGTCATTTGAATGATACTGTAAGAACATCAGCAGTGACGTGTAACCTTGTCAGTGGAAACACAGTAATTAGGATGTTTTTCTCAATAGGGATATTATGTTGGTGCATCACATAAGACTAGATAGCCATATTCATAGATAGTTCAGATTTAGTTTATGGTGCAATAGGGAGCCGGGAAAACAGTTAATTATAGATCCTCAGACCAGTTGAGGAATCGAACAGTTTTTGCAGTTATCTGTGTAAATGCAGGTGTTCAGTCATCCAGGTTATGTGCAGGGCCCGATTAAGATGCCAAGGGGCAAAAATCTGCTATTAGCCCTGCACAAAAGAACATTAGTGGAGCTCCTTAATTTTTGGGTGAGGAACAAAACTGTAATGATGCTGCAGCTATTGTGCATATTTTTCAATTTTTTAAGAGGATAAAACCTTTTGGGACACATTTGTGGAAACAGCATCTAAGATTAAAGCCTCGAGCTGCTAGGCTTGCTGGGCTAAAAAGAACTTAAAACTTAAATTCATCAGGTGGCCAGAAAGACGACTCCAACTAATGTTGTTTTGTGTCTGCTGGATGTCGGCAATTGTTTGCTGACACGTTCGCCCATACCAACTTTAGCAAGCGAGGCTCATTAGCTTGCTGACGTTACCACTGACTCCTACAAGACGTTACATTTCGTTGTTTCAACAATTTCTGAGTCACTGACAGCTCCCACACACTCAGCGCTGTGTTTGTCCTGCGTTATAGTTAGCGTTAGCTGTCACGGGTCCAGTGCGGTGAGAGCAAATGACCAGACTTTCAAAACTCACAGCAGCCAGTAGTCCTGTAACATCAGTAAGTTCCTCTGTATTCTACACCTTGATTCGAGTTATGCATTATGGCAAAGGATTGCAAGTTATTCTCGGCACTTTCCCCAGTTGTTTAATACAGCCTTGTTCATGTGATATGTAGCAGTTGTAAAACAACGGAAATGATGTTGCTAAGATTATCTGAGAGATCTGAGATCACACCAAGAACATACACAGTGCACAGTATTAGTCAGTATGATTTTCACAGTCTCATCAGAATGAATTCCAGTTATTATTAAAGCTCTTTGCTCCTTGTCTGTATGAATGAGAGCAGATCCTCTTTCCTTTTAACCCTGCTTCTGATCCTATTAAAGCTGGATCCTTATCACCTTTATCAGGGTTGGAATGGATGGGAGCTTAACTGCCTTTGTGCACACTGGCCAGACTAATGTTTCATTATCCCACACTCAAGGTTACAACCTTGAAAGGAAACAAAAGGGAATGGCTTGAAAATTTATTAGAGAATGAAATCATCAGATGTTATCATTAATGTCTTAACACTGAGTTTCACACCAATGACACCAAACACTGAACTGTAACCCACGGCACCAGCAGAACCTCTCATCACAGGTCTGTTAACAGACAGGGCTCAGCCTTTGTGTGGCCCAACAGTGCCATCTAGGAGGTTGAAAGTAGGAGTAGGAGTAGAGTTAATGTTACTTTTTAAGAGTCTGCACAGCATTTTTCACTATCTCTACATGAAAGAAAGAAAAGAAAAAAATCACAAATCCATGCAAATAGTGGAGGAAGGAAGAGGCGTGGCCATGCTGCCTTACAGGTGGAGTGTTATACAAACAACAGCACCTTATCTGAAACACACGCAAACACAGCAGGGGCCGTGCTGAGAGGCACGTTTCACCAGACCACGTTTACCAAACAGGAAGAGAACAAGAAGTACAACCTGGAGGTCCACCGCAAAATCCGGGCCGTGACTCAGGAAACTCTCTTATTGTTGTTGCATTCTCTCACACCAGAGGTCTTCCTCCTGCTCCCCATGCACCTGGAATATCTACACTGGCAGCCCTCTAATACTGTTGGACACCATGAGGAAATATATTATATTATGGCACTTTTCAGGTGCTGTGAGATGGAAGATTATTTTGTTTACATAGCCTGATGGGGTTCAGATAAAAGGTCTGATGTCACAGATTACAGTTTAACACCAAGGCCACGGGCTTATCAGTGACATGTTATGTTCATTTTATGTTAATGGTCAATTAAAACATAATGGTCACATAATCCACTCAAATATTTCATAGCAAAACACAACCACAGCGCTAGAGATAGAGATACAATCCTAAGATACCCACCCCTACAGCTGGTTTGGCTTCACCCTGACTTTGGGAGGATGAGTTCAAATCCCTTCACTATAAACCTTGTTTAACCGATGTTATTTTGTGATTATTATTTTAATGGCACTCACAAAAATGTGAAGGAAAACTTCAGGCCATCGCACTTCCTTCATCAGTGAGCCTATTTGTTTCACTTTTTTTTCTTGCAAATGTCCGAGTGTAATGTGACTACAGCCTGTGTTTTTAAAAAAATAAATATTGTAATGATAATAATCTAAAATTATGGAAAAATGCATAGTTTTTAGTCAAATAACATCAAATTTACTGATATTACTCTTTCCAATAAACCTTGCATTGGGTTAGTCACTCAGTTCATTCAACTCGAAGTGGCGATGAGGTCTTAAAATGTATGGAAAGGGTCTTAAAAGGTGTTAAATTTAACTTCAGGATTCCTGCATATACCCTGTACATGGGTGGAGACCGTCCAGTGTAGCTTTGTCATCCTTCCACTCCTTTTTTCCCTTGCAGGAATCCCCTTGGAGACAGCATTGACCCTTGTTTAGCATCTTCCCAGCCCCGGTGAGAAATAGCTACACTGGAAATGGGTATTCAACTGACGCCTAAACAAAGGTTATTATGGGTTATTTCCACGGGCTGGGCTTTAGGACGTACCACGCTGATGAGAGGGCGACGCCTAGCAAAGAGTGGGAATTAGGATAAGAGCTCTCACACTGTTCAACATTAACATGCCATAAACATTATCGTAAAAGTACAGCTCCTGTGAGGAGTTGGACTCCTCATTTTATTGTTGAGTGCTAACGATAATAGTTGTTGTTTCATCTTAACATGACAACATGCTCAGATTTAACTGTTAAGATGGATAACCCCCACCCCCATATGGTTATGTTAAACTATACACAATCCTAAAAAATATCATGTAAACTCAAATAATTTTTGACGTAATTTCTGCAAATTTTAATTCCCTAGATGATCTACAACTGCCTGCAATTAGTGAATCTGTTATTCATTTATGTACTGTTTATTTCTAAGTTAAATTTACGTTTTAGAAATTCAGCAATCAGCCTTTACAACATCTACCATGTGTAAATCTTTTCTTGTAGAATATCCCCGAGTTGCTAACCCCCAAAAAAAAATCCCCACCAGAGGCTTAGTACAAAGGACATGATCTCAGAGTCCTCAATGTTTTCTACAACCCTGGTTGGAGTTATGAATTTTTTTATATAGACGATCTTTGTAAAGGAGTAACAGCGTTAACCAATGAAACTACTCAGGGGCGTGGATTTCCGGCAGGCTCGTCGGTCACAGTGCAGAGTGGGCGTTTAATCCGTCTTCTCTTTCAGCTCATACATGACTTCATGATTTACGTTACACAAGTTGGGCAACTTCAAATCGTGAAATTTCCAGTCAAAGTCGGCCGACAAAGATGACGGAAAGCTCAGCGAACAAGCTGCTAAACGGAGACGCCTGTCACCGGACCTCAAATGGTAGAAAATCGAGTAAAAATGGCTTCGTGAAGAACCATTGCCTGTTCCAACAGCCACAGAAGTATCGTTGCCCCAGGGAGAAGGTAAGGCCCAACCGTCAACTGCTCGATATGGGAGGGCCATAAACAAGCAATGCTGTGTGTAGTAGAATAGTTTGAATTAAGAAAACGATGTTAGCTCATGTGTAATTCATTTATTTTTTCCGTGTATATATTGCGGCTATAACTTCTTGTTTTGGAGTATGATCTATTTGCAAGCACACGAAAAGTGTGAGCTGCGGTTGTATGATGGCAGCCTAACGTCATCTCACAAGTAAACGGTCTAACATTAGCTAATGTATCTAGTTTGGCTTATATAGTTTATATTAACGGCCTCTGCCTAGCGTTATTTCCTAGTTTAGCGGTTGGTCCCAATGCGACATATTTCAAGCTAACGTTAGCTAGCTGTTGCCAATTGCTACCGGGAATCTAATACTTAAATACTTTCTAATACTTAATTTCCAATCACGCGGATTTAGAAATACTTAATATTATGAACATTATGGTTTTAAAAACGCAAATTTAGCTTGCAACCAGTAGTATGTACTATGAAGGCTACACTTATTTTTGCTCACTTCTCTTGTTTAGTGGTACATGCCACCTGATCAAGGAGGATTGTAGTGGTGACTTTCTCGTAACCTTACACCCTGTTGTTTGTGTGTGTGTGTGTGTGTGTGTGTGTGTGTGTGTGTGTGTGTGTGTGTGTGTGTGTGGTGAAGTTAGACCGGTCTCTGTTTACACAGACTCTAGTATGAAGAAGACCAGGGCCCTGTTGTGTTATTACCAGAAAAGAGAGAGAGGAGGGCAAGCCTGCTCTTCCACATGACACTTTAGCAGGAGAGGAATGTCTCCAGGCTTGGAAAGGGTGTGGTTCCCTCCTAGGGTGGAATGAAAAGCACCAAAAACACAAGAGTGTATGTGTTTGTGTAGTGGTGGAAGTGGGGCGCACACACACACACACACACACACACACACACACACACACACACACGCCTTTGTTTTTTTCAGATGTTTAGGTTCAACACAGAAGAGAAAGCAAAGCATCCACACATACTGTGTATACTGAAAGAAATGTACTACCTCTTTCATATTTGGGATCATCAAATTCCAAACAGATTTCAACATACAGTGGATTTACACAATTAGGTCCAGATGCTACGGCTTTCATGCCAATTACATTCTTATGCATATAATGTCTCCATCCTGCAAGAAGTTAAGGCAGAGCTGCAGGTCACATCACTGCTGATAACACTATCAGATGTTGGTCCGATTCCCAGGTGAAATAGGGAGTAGGCATCAGTAAACATAAGTAAATTAAATATTTGGAGCCACATGACTAACACATTTTATTTATTTTTTTTACCATGGATTATTTTTTATATCTCTTTGATGAACTAGGCCAGTATATGTTGATTTATTTATTTTTTTTAAATTCAGTGACGTGAAACAGAGTGTTTGGCCCAACCCGAATGATACTGTGAACAGTATATGAGCTCTACTTGTTCTTGATAAGGCAACTGTAACTGAGTTAGCTGCACATAGACCTATGTTTGCATGAGGAACCAGGGTGTGTACGAACTCTGTCTCTTGTGGCTGTACCTTCAGTGTTTCTGAAATCAAAATGGTCAAAATGGGACTGGCCTCTGTCTGTTAACTCCTCACAGGACAAGTACAGTATTCAGACCATTTTACAGTAAGCCTGAGTCTCAATCACAGACCAGTAACAAATGTCCTCCTGCATCTGGGTCCTCCTTATCGAGCTAGCCATAATCCCTGTATGGTGAATATAGGAAACATGGTTAGAAGCAGGATTTTTGTGAGCAGGTAGGAATAAGTGATCTCATTAACAGGTTTCAGCAGGGATTGTAGTGTCAATAATAGCTCAGTAAAAATGGTCAATGAATTGATGAGGCAGTTAGCGGGGAGAGGACTCGCTCACTTATTTACTATAATGTGAGACATACAAAATGTGCAAGCTTTTCTTATTGTGTATACAATGTAATACAATCATCATCTCTTGAGCTGCAGAGCAAGCATGTGAAAGAGCAGATTTGAGAGTTTGTTGGTTGGATGCTCCTCTGGGGACAGTTGCTGTGCTGTCCAGCTATAAACAAATAGCACAGGTCTTCTCAGTCCCTGTTTGTCTACAGGTATAAAAGATAAAGCAAATATGATCAGTCAAGCTGTATTTAGCTGCTGTGGTTGGCATCAGTATGCAACAGTCTCTTTGAGCGGTGTATTTGGATGTAAATGTGTTTTTGTGCTCACTGTTTGAGACAGTTCACAAACCATGGCTTCTGGTCTGCTGGTCTTTCAGTGCATTTTTTTTAACTTTAGTGAAAGGGACCTGTTTGACTGGCTTGAAACACACACACACGTTTGTTTCATTATCCCAGTGGGGGACAGTCATTGTCACAAAATGCTTTCCCTTAACCATCACAACTAAGTGCCTAGCCTTAACCCTTACCCTAAAACCAAGTCTTAACTCTCAAAAAGCAGTCTCTACCCATAGGGACCTCAGTTTTTGTCCCCACGGTGACATGTCAGGTTAAAGTCCCCACCGGGATATAAGAACATGAAACACACACACACACACACACACACACACACACACACACACACACACAGTGCATTGCTCTCCTGTTCCCTGGCTCAGAGGTATTTCTTGGAGAAGCATGACCGGTCACATGCGGGTATGGTTGCTAAGCTGCGGGCCAGAGCGTGTAATAAGTGACCACCCTCATTTGTTTAATGTTGGTTTTGTAGACAGCCAGTCCAGCTTGAAATGATGCTAGTATTTTTTATTTATTTATTTTATTAGCTTTTGTGGAGCTCCTCCAATGTGTAACCACATTTAATATGGTCCCATAATCCAAGATCAATATTGCTATTCATAAAACTCAATGAATTAGAACCCTTGATTGATGGCCATTTTACTGCCCACTGGCCCATGGGGGCCCGGCATGGTTAGGTCTCCATGAATTAATGTGCTTATTGTAGCTTTTATTAGGTTCCTAACTCTCTTTCCACAAAGAACACAGTTTTAATAAATCAGCCCTGCTGTCGTCTAGTGTGTGCCCAGATTATACTGGATTGGTCTGGTCTGCTTTCAATCACAATTTATTGGGCTGCTTAGTGTGGCAGACGTAATGAGTAAACAGACTCGAAGCGTAGATAAACCATTACCTTTTTAAAGGAGAAACCACCAGCTGGAATGTTTGTTTTTTTTGTTTTGTTTTTTTTTTCAATAAAGTGGTATGATTTACTCCTAAATCTGCGCCTTGGTCTTAGATGTGCTTGGGGGAAAATGGTCTTTGATTTTTCTCTGTGCTAAAATGTTTTAATTTCAATTGTAACTGTACCTTGTAGAGACTTACACATTCTTTTACTTTATTGTCCCCAAGAACCAAAATGTCACACACAACTCCAGCCTGTACAAGAAGCCTTTTTTGGAATCATTCGAGGAGACTCCTCTCCTGGTGGCCGTGCTCACCTACATGGGCTACGGCATCCTCACCATCTTTGGCTACCTCCGAGACTTCCTTCGCAACTGGAACATCGAGAAGTGCCACGTGGCTCAGGAGCGAGAGGAACAGAAGGTAAAGTAGTTTTTACATTAGACCCTTTTGAATGCAGGTTGATTTAAAAAAATTTAAAAAACCCAAAGTGAAACCATTCAAGGCTAATTCAGGGACAGAAAAGTACAAGCCATCACTTAAGTCAGACCAATCATTTCAAGACTTTGTTCTTATGATACTTGATGAAAGGTTTTCCCTTAAAACGGTCTTGTTTTGTAAGCAGAGGTTGCAAGATAAAACTTTACAGCACCACGTTAAAGATTTCACCTTTTGATTTTTACATATCTAATCCTACAAAAGAACTGTGGTACAAGTCATGTCCTGCTACATTAGCTGCCACAGTGTTTCACATGCTCTGGCACACCCACTATTTCTGGTTCAACAGTAATCATTGACTGTTGCCCTTGTCTGCCATTGAACAAAGATAGCTCCTTTGGAATTTAATCAACTGCCTAAGAAATTATCTACACTTTCCCATTTCCCCTGCAGGATTTTGTCCCCCTCTATCAGGACTTTGAGAACTTTTACACCAGGAACTTGTACATGAGGATTCGAGACAACTGGAACCGACCCATCTGTAGCGTTCCTGGTGCAAAGATGGACCTGGTGGAGAGAGTTTCCCATGACTACAATTGGACCTTCGAGTAAGTTGCTGCATTGTATTGTGGTTGTGAGTGTCTGTTGTTCCGTGTCTGTATGTGCACAGGGTTAATTTAGAACAAAGGCATTGTACATGATGGCCATTACGCCCCTAGAGGTGTGTGTTTCTGTGCGTCTAGGAAGTTCATTGATTTGCCCTTGTATTTCTGCTAATAAGAGTGACGTAAGCCACAGTTCAGATGGTTATGATGAAAGCACTAGTATCTGTCACATGGCACTGAACAGAAACAGTATACACTAACAAAAGCAGCCCTAAACACACAGTCCTCTACAAATATCAGGTATTATAAATATAATCTGAGATCAATACAATCCAGACAGCACAAAGTTGAAATGAATGGCATATTATTGATTTATTTTTGTATCATTATCTTCATTTTAATCCCTTTTGTTACATCATGGAAATTGAGAGCACCTTAACTCACTGATCTACAAGATCTGCATTACTTCTGTGATATTTTAAGACACAAACATACATTAATATACACAGACATTTAACTTTTGTGAAACAGTTCAAACAAATGGGGAGAGTATATAAATATCTCTGCACAAAAACTGCCCTGATGGCAGTGAAGGTTTTGTCATGTTTTTCTTATTTATCTCACTGGTATATACAGTAAAATATGCACTATGCCAGCTGAATGCCCTTATTATCACAGTGTATAATAACTAGTTAAATGATAACATTGAGCAGGAAATGGTTGCCAGGCAACCAAGGCAGACAGGCACACATGTTGAAGATAATTATTTCTATTAACTGCCTTTCTCTGTCTCTCTCAGGCATACAGGCAAAGTGGTGAAGAGCGTCATCAATATGGGCTCATACAACTACCTCGGCTTTGCTGAGAACACTGGGGCTTGTGCCGATGCTGCTATTGAGTACACACAGAAGTATGGAGTTGGAGTGGGCAGCACTCGCTGTGAGATGGGTGAGGGCCAAGCAAGTTATTTTGAACATAAGATCTTGTTTTTAAAAAGCTTTCATGATTTGTCATCATCTAAGAGCGCCTTTATTATAAAAATGAAGTCAATTCATGATGAAACGGACTTTATTAAACCTCAGCTGGTACTTTAACGACTACTCCCTCTTTTGTCCAGAGGCCACAGGCTTAAGTGGTTTTGAAGGACTGAAAGATTGAGTATGAAATATAGTGATGCATTGTGAAACCTTTTGAAGTTTTAGTCCTTTTCAGTTCAGCACCTAGTTTGCTGAAGCCTCCTTTAGACCTGGGCAGCTAGATTGCATTTCCTTCCTCATAAAACATATGCAAAGCTGATTTTTAAAGAATTTTAAATCCAAAATTGTTTCCATGCATGTTTAGCTTGCAGTCTTCTTCTTCCCTACCTTTTTGCTGGCGCATTGTAATACATCTTGCCGTGTTACCACCACCTGTTGATCAGTGGAATAGTGTGGCACCATTTGTAGGACTGTGTATTGCGTCACACGCGTGCACGCATGGTTGTGTGTCCTCGTGCACATGCACAAGATAAACAAAACAGGGACACAAAAACAGCTCCGTAGTGCTACTAGAGGTAAAAAAAACTACTCGACAGGGACCGTTAAGGAAAGTGGACTGAACTCACTATTCGTTGAACAGGTATAAGAAAACAAATGTGACTTAAACATTTCTCCCATAAGACAACTCTGCAAGTTATAGGGACACTGATGGGAAGTTGTAGTTAAACTGAGATTATGTCGTTTCCAGGGAACCTTGACATCCACGAGGAGCTGGAGCAGTTGGTTGCCAGGTTTCTGGGTGTTGAGTCATCTATGGCTTTTGGCATGGGCTTCGCAACCAACTCCATGAACATTCCTGCTCTCACCGGGAAGGTATGGAATTTCATTCACTTCCTCTGTTTGTTTTTGTTCTCCCTAGAACGTCCTACTCCTCTTGATTTGATTACTTTAAAAAAAATGTTCCCTGTGTTTTTGTAGTTACATTGGCCCCTGTGCCCATACTGTAATTGTATGGGTATGCGAGTGCCATTAACAGTTTTACTGTTATGGGAAAAAACACTGTTTCCTGTTTAAAGTGAAAACAAGCTACAGTTTCTGAGCCTGTTCTACAGCACGCTAGTTTCTGGCCAAAGCTTTCAAAACATTCTGTGCAGGAGTGCAAAGGGTTGGAGAGTGATATTTGACAAGTCCCAGCCACTGTTGTTCCGACCCCAACAAATCACACATACCAGTCCTTACTTGTGTCCTTACTTGCTCTTTTCTTCCCTAACCAATATCGCTTAAACTGGAAGTAGAAATCTGAGCTAACAGGTGTGTGTACTTTGCAAGTCAAAGAACGCATTTCTTGACAACCACATGAGTGAAAAACAGATATGCAGATGGACAAAGCGGGAGAGAGTAAAGACAGTAAAGATATGCCGCCCTTGTCACAAGGATTCATAAATTCTTATCTATGCCTGTCACTTTTCTGCTAGCTCACGTCATTATGGCATGGTATAATTGTGTGTTGTATAACAAGCCTGTTTATTCATTGACCAGAGGAAATGGTGTGACCTGTAAGAATGTTTGGGTGTGTTGACTTTAAGAGGTGGATAAAGTGTCCACAATATTATGATAACAAATATTCCCATCCTGGAAATATATTTGCCTGGTTATGATCAGTGCATGTGGATATCAAACTCTGATTTAAGAAAAATCTTATTTGTTATTCAACCGGTTATTATGGCTTTTAATAACCTAAGTCTTCATTTATTGTTTTCACAGTCTGTACTAACTTTACACAAGGTTATGGGTCCATTTTAGGGTTAGGGTTCTCACAATCACACATTTTATTTGGGATCATCATTTCTCAATTTATTAAAAGTAATAATTAAGTAATAAGTATTATTTACCAAACCAAAAAGAACAGGGCACTTGTATGACCTTGTCCTACTTGTCTAAGGGCAGAAACCATATATGGACATTATGGTGTTTAGCACATTTATTCATGGCAACAGGTGTACTTAGTCACACATTATTAAAGGTTCATGTGAACAGCTTAACCCGAACAAGCCTGGATCATTGGCAATACTGCGGGTATGTTCCAGAAACTTCAATTCAGTCTTCCTCAAAGAGGAATAATCAAAGTCTGAGCTAGAGAATCATTGCTCAACACTAAAAAAAACTCCAGCATGTGAAATCCAGGGGTATTACAATTATGCAAGAAAAGCTCTATAGAGGGTTGAACTTGAATATTTCTCACTGACTAGTGTCTGGCTAATTAGGGATTGCTGCTCTCCTGGTGTAGAAGCTGAGGTCACCAGCTAAGACAATCAAAACTCTGCAACAGTAGTTTAAAAAAAAAAAATCATTATTTTTTTTTTCTCTCCTTGTTTTAGGGTTGTCTTATTCTGAGCGACGAGCTGAATCACGCATCGCTGGTGCTGGGTGCCCGCCTGTCTGGCTCCACAATTCGAGTCTACAAACACAACAGTGGGTGACCTCCAATAATGAGGACCATACCTTTTAGAACAGTTAGATAAAACTGTGACTTAGAGAACAGATAGGATTAATGTGGCTAAAGTGGATCTTTCAACACTATGAGACAGGATTTAGCTGTAATCTGCTTTACCCAACAGGAGAGCAAATACATTGAACATGGGTGTGAGTTCCAGAAAGTTGCTTCACTCAATGCAAATGTTTCTTCACAACACTTGTTCACTTACTTTACTTCTACAGTTCTACATTTACTTCACTACCGCTTTGCCTTTTTGGGGGGGGGGGTATGGTGGGATTTTTTGGGTTCAGGATGAACACACACAGACACACGGTCACCAGACATCGTGACTTAGAGTTATCCAATCAGCAACCACGAACCAGGCAGGCTGACTGCTAAGAAATTACTCTCAATGCTTCAAAGGGTTGTGATCATAAAATATTGATCCATTAATTAAAGAAAGCTCTTGTATTACTTTAGGGGAATAAAATCTATCCTTAGACAACTTTGACAACAAGTCTTTTCTCTTTATTGTAGACATGCAAAGCCTGGAGAAGCTGCTGAGAGATGCTATCGTACACGGGCAGCCGCGAACCCACCGACCCTGGAAGAAAATTCTTATTGTGGTGGAGGGCATATACAGGTATACACAATAATCTTTGTCTCTCACACACATGTACAGTACACTTAAACACACAAACATATAGGCTTGAAAATTGCCTGAGCTAGATAATTAAGCTAACTTAGCTAATAAAGTATCTGTTTCTTTTATTTTATTGTTATTTTACTGTCAGTGTTTTTATACCACTGCTGTATCACATTACACTCTGTTTACTGCTAATTACTTGACACCCACAGTTTTCTGGGTGAGGACTCAATCTTTATTTAGCTTCACTGGTAGTGCTTTTTTCCTTTTTTTTATATATGTACATTTGAGAAAAAGCATGAACATTTTTTTCAAACAGAAAATCTAGTATTTCGCTACATTTTCCCGTGTGATCACCAGCAGCAGAACTGTTACTTGTTTAAGACATTATGGTGTCACAATGCAAAGGTATTGATTTACGAAGCCTGCCATAGGACTTAAAGGCTGTTTTTATGATATGACCATGTCCCTATATTCACTGTAGCAGCAAACTCATTTGCAGTAAAACGATGAAGCACTTTTATAAGATAAGTGAAGCAATATTTCAGCAGATTAGAGTTCAGGAACATTTCTCTACACTGATTTCACTTGATGCCACACTAATGTGCTGACTTTATATAAAATGTAATGAACAAAGACATTTTCTGATGGGACAAAGTGTGAATACCAATTTCACAATTTCTCGTTCAGACGGTTTCTTAGCCATGATGACAACACTCCATTATATAATTTTGTGATATAGAAAATAATGACAATTTGGAAGTATGCCCACTCTCCCTTAAACATAATGTATTCCTTGTTCTTTGAAGTGTACTTACTATATAGGCAATCAATCCTGTTGATCAATAAAGTTCTCAGAGAAACTGCCCGACATACTCGATGCCCTTTACTAATGCAATGTTAATGGAGTCCCTCCACGGGCATTAACACTTACACATACAGAACTAAACAAAGGTTAGGCAGTTGTCTATAGGGTCAACTGCTCACACACTCTCTCAATTACACAGCAGCTTTCTGATGTTAGGGTTAGACTGTGGGTGTCAGTTAGTCTAACATTACTGTATTCTCCATAAAAGAGCTTTTGGCAAAATATGAATTAGGGAGCGAGAAAGCTCATCGCATTCAAATAAACATACATTTGGTTGATTTTTACATCATTTTCATGTCTTGAAGTATGGAGGGGTCCATCGTGCGTCTGCCTGAGGTCATTGCTCTGAAAAAGCGCTACAAGGCGTATCTGTACCTGGATGAGGCCCACAGTATTGGGGCCCTGGGGCCTAACGGCAGAGGAGTGGTGGACTACTTTGGCCTGGATCCCAAAGATGTCGACATCATGATGGGAACATTCACCAAGAGCTTCGGTGCTGCCGGAGGATACATTGGAGGCAAAAAGGTTGGTGAACTCTTGCACAGGTAAAACTAAAGCTGTGAGGTCAGACAGTGGAATATGACACCTTCTCTGTTGTAAGGGACAATGTACCATACTGATTACAGTAGCTGGAGAGCTTAGTCATCCTCTTTAGGGACCGTAGCAATTTCCTGACTGCTGAGACTCAGCACGTTGTGTGTCATTCAGTTTTGGTATTGGTCAACACTGTTTACCACCAATGGGAACGTTAGCTTCCTGTTGTTTTTTCATTTTCAGTCAGAGTAGTATTGCAGAGAACGTTACTTCAGTTTGACTTGGTTAAGAAAAATATAATTAGAATCAGCTTTGTTGCCAAGTAGGTTTACACATTACACAATAAACATGGTAGAAATATAACAAGAAAGATAAAGCAAGTACTGCAGGTCAAGAATCATAAATATAAAATTGACAAGAAATATAAAACAATATTAAAAAAAATATTATAAGAAAAAAGAATAAATACAATATGACTGTTATTTAAATTACAGTTTTTGCAGGGAAGTGCAATGTGCAAAATATTTACATGGGAATGTGCAAAAGTTTACAGTATGAATATACTGTACTATGCGGGGGTGGGTCTGGGCATTGTTGATGAGGGGAGTGTTTGAAACAGTTTATGTCCAGGGTGGTAGGATCTGCACGCCACAGAACAAATACAAATACAGAGCAAATGCAAGCATAAAGATACAAGATGGAACTACATCTTTAGCATCACAAAAAACAGAAATGACTGAAACAAAATAAAGAGTCAGGGTCGCCGCGGATCCTTAGTCTTAAAACGTCTTAAATTTACTTTTAGGTCTTAAAAATGTCTTAATGTCTTGAATTGTAGGAGGGGGAGGCATTAAATTTGATCTGAGGCAGAATGAATGAGCGTTTATTTTTTTTTTTTTTTTTTTTTTTTTCAGTTCTACGCTTGGTAGGTTGTAGTAGTACACCTTTGTGTACAGGCTGTGATCCGTATTTTAACCTAACTTAACTTTGTTGTAAAGCATTCAAACTTGGGATAATGGTAAGCACAGATTCTCACATGAAATCTCAAAAGCGCTATGCTAGCACTCGAAAAAGTAGTATGCCCATCACTGCTACTGCTAGTTTGGCTGTACGTACTAGAGATGATTTGTCTACTGCGAATATGTCCGCTCTGCAGTAGTGGAATGTAAATAAGTACATTTAGGCTACTCAAGTATTGTAACAAATTTGAGGTACTTCTACTTCACTTGAGTCTTTTACTACTACTACTACTACTTCTACTCCATTAATGTTACATCTCAGCATCAAATATTGTACTTTTTACTTCACTACATTTGTCTGACAGCTTTTAGTTACTATTTTTCAAATGTTTTTCATACCCATCCTGTCCAGTGTAAAACTATATATCTCCAAATGTGGTGATTTTTTTTTTAAATGTTTGTTTGTGATAAACTGAAGGATGAAGTGTTCCTTTTATGGGTTAAGATAAATAAACTATTTTAAACCCCCCCTGGATTAGCTGGAAAAAGCATCGTCACAAAGCTGAAAACGGTTGTTCTTCTGAGCTCATGAAAAGTTGACTTTTTAGAGATACATGGTTCTCACATTACAGAAGATGATGCATTGCTGTCGATTTAAACTACTCAGCAGTATATAAAGTAGTTAAAATTAGCACAACCTTAAACAACTACAGCAGTAACATGTAACATAATACATTAATGCAGCATTAATATTAATCCAGAAACATCAAATATAATAGTAAAACACTGACTGAGGGAGCATTTTACTGCGGAATGAGTACTTTTACTTTTGAAACTTTTAAGTACATTTAGCTGATAATACTTACAACTTGGTTTTGAATGCAGGACTTACTTGTAGTTGAGTTTTTTTCACAGTGTGCTATTAGTACTTTTTTACTTAAAGGTTCTGAATACTTCCTCCACCGCTGCTGCTCTGGCAAAGCCTTCAGGGCCCGCTGCCATTCATCATACAGTTTTATTTTCATTAATGAGAAGGTATTTATGTTAGCTAATGTGCACTGAATATTTCAGCTATTCAAATTAAATGAAACTCAATAACAGTGTATACTGTAATGTAGTTTGTCGATTTTCTTTTGCTGCAGTAAAGGTATTATATTTTCCTTTTTAGAGGTATTAAAAAAGTCTTAAAAGTCATTAAATTTGTACTTAAAAAATGTGCAGATACCCTGAAAGAGTCTAAAACGTTGTAGTCGGCTGCTTCAGTTAGTAGGTTAATAACAAGTAATGTGATATTTCAAAAATCTGTCAGTTTGAATTGTATTAATACCTAGTGATTTTATCCATCAATGCTGCTACATTGGAACAACTGTCTCTCTTTACAGTTTTTTCTGTCCTGTATCGTGCATCTGTCTTCTGTGTTGGCACGCTAACCAAATTAAATGTATTGCGTCCCCGTTGTTATTGGAAATAAAAGCAACTTTAATATAATTTCGTCAGGAGCTGATCGACTACCTGCGGCGCCACTCTCACAGTGCCCTGTACGCCACCTCCATATCCCCTCCTGTGGCCCAGCAGATAATCACCTCTATGAAGATCATCATGGGAGAGGATGGGACCACACTGGGTAGGTGCCAGAAAATTACACTAATCACTTAAAAGTGCGTCTCTGCATTGGCAGCAGCGTTGTGTAATGAGAAGAGAGGGCACTCTTTTTAAAAAGGCAGCTTTTATCACCATCTGGTCTGAAACATAGAAAGATACATAGAGCAAGTGGAAATGTAAATTTATTTGGCTTACATGCCTTGTATTTGGCATGACCTTCCATCAGTGACCACAAGATGGCAGTATAAGCCTGTGGCTCAGATTTCATTAATTCCTGCAAACCTGAGGTCTGTAGCAGGTGACTGGTCGCCACATTCGTTTTCTTTCTTTCGGCTTTGCCACCTTTTGTACTTTGACTCCTTCCCACTCAGTGTGCTTGTTTACCTTGGACATTTTTCATTCCCAGCCAAGTGATAAAGGCTACTATCTATGGCCAACTGGCAATTATTTACCAGTAAATAAAGGTGTGTTAGGCAGTCTTATCAAACTGTATGGCATGTGTAAACCCATTCTAGATATAATGTAAATGCCACATAGGTCCATAACCTTCATACATTCACAGCAAGTCACTTGCAACTACAAAATTGGATGCAAATGTCAGTAATAGTGATTTATGTTTTAGAATGTCACATGATCTTATTTTTCAAGATTACTTGAGAAAATGTTTTTTTTATTTAGTAATAGTTTGAGATGGTTATTTCAGCTTTTGAGAACCACTTTTGTAAGTGGAACAGTTTCTCTTAAAAGTTGCAGGTGATTTTTTTTTTTCACTACCCAATCTGATAATGGTAAAATAAAGCCTGCAGTTTGATTGTGTCTCTTCAGTGCGGTTTTGCGTATTTGAAGGTCTCTCTGCTGCTCTACATCAGCTTCCTCCTGTCTTTATCTTTCGGGGTGTGCATTTTTAAAACTGATCGGTGGACAGTTCTCTGCGTCTGTTGGATTCAGCCCAGGCTGATGGAAGGTCTTGAAGTGGTGGTATGCTGACTCTTTACCCTCTCCCTTTATGGCTTTCAGATGTGTGTTTCTTTGTGTACGTGTGCTTCTTTGCCTTCACGCTGGGTACAAAGCAGCATGGTGCTTAGGGCCAGAGATCTGTGCAGATCAAACTCTGCTGGACTCATCTCCTACACACACAAACAGATCACTAAGTCATGTTTTTCTTGCAGGGCGGCGCCCCTTTACTCCTTACGGGGCTTGATTGATGCAGTCTCTCTTAAAATGCTGATATAAGATCAGATTACCTTGCTCACCAGTCATTCAGTCATTAGGTACGGGCGTAAACACCTGGAGCAAACTTTATAGTGTGAC